>NC_083654.1:14445460-14732960 GCF_963576545.1 Limanda limanda | reverse complement strand
CGTGCCTGTCTTTTCATGACAGTCCAGCACAACTCGGTTGAATTCAATTCCGTTTCGTTCGCCGGCTGTGGCGCCAAATCCCAACATACATTATCTCAAGGCGCTTTACAGAGAAAGGTCGAGACCTTGCGCTATTACAGAGAGGCCGAGCCGCTCCCACGACGAGCGAGCACTTGGCGGCAGTTGAGAGGAACAGAAACTTCCCTTTTGACCGGATGAAACCTCCAGCAGAAGCCGACTCAGCGGCCGTCTGCCTCCACTGTTCGGTTTGAAAGGAGAGAAATGGGGGGAGAGATGATAACCAGGGGAGAGGGGGGCGAGTGAAGAGAGACAGCAGGAGCAGTGGTGTAACTGCTGTATTCAAACACGGCCAGACTGGTTCGTGCAATGGCGATTATGACGGCATTACTCATGGGTGTCACGTGGTTGTAAATATTCACAGCAGCAATGGTAACAGCTCCAATTAACAATCAGCATCCTGACGATAAGTGTTGAGTTGGAGCGGGGGGGAGGGGGCTACGTTCTGGTGCAGTGGAGTCAGAACGAGGACATGAGGTTAAAAGTCCAAACTAAGGAGAGAGATGACACAGTTATTCAGGACAGTGATAGATATGTATGGGGTAGAGAGAGGGAGTGAATGAGAGAATACTCAGAGCATGATGGGAGTTTCCACACTAGTCTGAGCCTATAGCAGCCTTATCAAAAATGAAAGTGAAAAAGGGCTGGTTGCCAGAAGAGGAACTGAAGGTGCTGCCTCCCATTCCACTCTTAGAGGAGCCAGCAAGTCATGTCAGCCAGTATTTTGAGAGAGAAAGGATCTACTGGGATGACACAGTACTATGAATTCTTAATTTACAGTGGAGCGCGGTCATTCAGGGCTTTGTCCGTATGGAGAAGGATTTTGAATTCTGTTTTTTTACGAAGAGCCACTCACAAGGAGATAAGAAATATGATCTCTCTGTCAATTTCATATCGTTGCTGACCCTATGGCCATTTAGAAAACCTCCACTTCTCAACTTTAATTATTTTCTCTTTTCGTAAGTTGATAAACAGAAGTCCATTCCAGGAGTAACAGGACCCATTTCCCACTTCTGTTTTACTTAGATTAGAAGTAAAACACCGCAGGTAATCCAGGCCTTTTTGTCTTTAAGGTATTCCTGAAGATTGACCTGATGAGTTTTATCTGGGTTCATAGATAAAAACTTCTGGGTGTCATCTGCATAGAAATGGTAATAGGTTGAGAAGTATCTGTCTCAGCTCTAAACCCTGTTGAACGCTGTGACTCACTTTTCGTGTGCGACAGCGAGACACTGTTAACATGAAGACACTGGGATCTTTCAGATAAGTCCCAGTGATTAGTGGTACACTTGTAGATAAGTACTAGTGTGGTCCCTTAAATCCCAATAACATGTTCCGGTCTCTGTAATTTAATCTTGTTATTGATGGTATTAAATGCAGCATTAAGATCGAGGATAGAGACAAGTCCATTGTCTGAGGCATGAGAAGATTGTTAGTGACCTTCAAAGAGCACTTTGATGCATTTCAATTTTGGTTCAGCGTCTTTGCAGCATGCAGAAATTAAAATAATTGATATGTCACAGCTTTTTCGAGGATTTTAGAAAACAGTGGGGAGGTTTGATAGAGGTAGGTCATTAGGTTGTTTGGGTAAATAGTGTTTCCTTTCTTTTTAGGTAGAGCTTTAATTACATCAACATGAAAATCCTGGGGTGCTTAGCTTGTTAATAAAGATAAATTGATTAGATCTAATATACAAGTGGCAAATTAAAGGTGAAATCCAACAGCAGAGTTTGGAATAGAGCCGGATTATTTAATTGAATTTTAAAGAGGTCCAGTTAGCAGCAATTTCCTCAAGCAGAGGTCCGTAACATTTTTCCAGGGTCGGTGGGGCGGGGCAAGGGGAATTATTAATGATATTAACTCTTATAAATATATTATATATAAAATACGTACAACTTAGCTTTTGAAAAGGAATTTTGCCTTTCTTCTGTTTTATTAAATCCATTTCAGTTAACAGTCTCAAACTATTTAACACATTCTAACAATGGAACAGCATCCACAGCTCCTGTTCTCTTTCTTTCCCTCTCATATCCCACTCCCCACATCCCCAGCCTGGTTCTCAGACTATTGAAACAAAGTGGATTGTACATTTTTTTTTACTCAGACGTTGGCAAGAGGAGAAGCGAGAAACAAATTGTCCAATGTTGAAGTCAGCCAAAGTTTTTTTCAGGACTCCCTTGTTACATCTTGGAAAGCTATGTCCTTAAGTCCATCACACTTCTGTGAGTGATTACACTGTGTGCCATACAATACAACATTGGTAAAACAAGACTTATAGTAAGTGGATTTGAACCATAATGTTCCTCACCCTCCCACGGCCATCTGACAATGCAACAGCGTTTGGCTGCTTCCCAGGATCTTTGCTGGTTTGGACGTCTGCAGACATCTCGCTGTGGCCGCTCGTCAGATGACTGAGTCTCTGTAGCAATCAGTCGATTCCTCTCTCACTTGGATTCCTCTTGTATAATTATTTTCCCTGACAGTTAACATTTTTCACACTTCAGTCTTCTGCAGCTCATCATCTGTGGCAGACGTAATTCTTGGCTCTTTGACAGATTTTCTCTTTTTTTGGTTTCTGCCAGAAAGACATCAGGGGACGAAAAGAACTTGTTTTCACTTGTGATGAGTTTATTTCCTCTTTTGCTGCAAAACATGTTACAGCAGCCTTTTGAAACTCCTGCTGTTTAAACTCACCATAAACTTTAATTGCTGATCAATTCAAACTTAAATTGTTTACATACGATGTTATGTTTATTCAAGGCCTATAGCAAAAAAGCCTGCCAATCTACAACCAATTAATTAATCCAAGTATATATGTATAAAGTTAGTTTTAAGTCTACAGTGAATCCCAAGCATATAGGAAGGCATTTCTTTAGGTCTCTATCTGATGAATCACTGATGTGATTAAATGAGACCTTCCACATCATATATTATTTTGTCTGGAAAAAATTCTGAACGCGACACAACCGCACTGTCTCACTCTGTGCCTTCCTTTTTCTAATATTTCATTTTTACAGTTTAGATCATAAACCCTGTCTTTCCTTCTGTAATGGCGGAAATAATACTGAAAAATCATTTGTTTTTCCCCCGTTGGCAATAAAGAGACCATCAGATAGAAGTAAGGGAGGAAACGAGAAGGAGGAAGAGAGAGAGGGAGATAGAAAGAGAGAGATTGTCTGACAATCGCATTAGCCAGACTGCATGGCTGTTTTTTGGGATAAAATAAAGAGAATGGTGTGACTTTATCTGTTTGTTAGTGTGCTTGTGTGCGTGTGTTGGCGTGCCTGTGTGAGAAAGTGTGTCACCCTTCTTCATGCTTGTGTGTGTGCGTGTGTTTAAGGCAAAAGAGAAAGAAAGTATTCTGCTGATATTAGCTAGTTTGTCATTCACTTGCTAATGTGATTTTACTCTACACACCAAACACACATCCCCCCATACACACACACACACACAAACACACACTCCCACAGGCATAGAAATGGAATGTCAGACACCCTCTGTTCCATCTGTCTTTCACTTTTAGCAAAATATTATGGTTGTACCCCATAAATCTCAAAACACATAAGTCCCAAGATAAATTTAAAAAGGAAATAAAAAATTGCTTTGTGTATGTGTGTGTTTGTCTGTGTGTTTATGTGTGTGTGTGTGTGTGTGTGTGTGCATATGTGTTGAAAGTTTGTTTCGGCGAGAGTGAGGCATCACAAATATGATTTTGAAAAGGCACGGGGAGAGGAAGTGAATGGTTCGAGGCTTATTTACATAACGTGATATTTGCTTTGTGTTCTGCTCGCTGGTGTTTTGATCAGGAAGCTCCTTACAGAGCCATGAATGCAAACACTGCTTCAATAGGATCTTTCATTTGCATTGGTTTCACTGGTGAATACGTGTTGGAACCACTCATCGCGTTGAGCTGGAGTGTTACAGAGATATGTCGCGCTACACACACACACACACACACACACTGGCAGATAATACAGCCGAGGAAAAGAGTAAGCAACTGTGTGGAGTTTATTTGCAGAGGCACAAGCACAAGCATAGGGCTAAAACGTATAAATATAAGATGGATATTGTTAAAAAGTGGATTTGGTTATTAGCTGGGAATGGAACTGGCTTTAGTGGTTTGCCTTTTTTGTTCATAATGGCTGCAAAAGTGACACCGAAATTACACTGCACTTAGCCATTTTTCCTCCCTGTCACAATAAAGTAACAAGAAGCAAATTATACAAAAGACGTACAATCATGCAGAAGCTGCATCACGCTGTTATACAGTAACCACTGAATGATGTGTGTGAGTGAGAGAGCAGAGGCCTGTGTGGGCGAGGGAGCGGCCCTGAGTTAGTGCCAGTCGAGAGGAGGAAGTTGCCGTAGAATTCTGGTTATCCATCCATTAAACGTGATTGTGTGTGTGTCAGTTGAGGGGTTGCTGTTAGCTGCGTTTGTAATTAAGCTACAAACGACAACCAGATTGAAGTGCGAGAGTGGGCTGGACCCTGATTTGCATACGTGTAGGAAATGCAAAATGCAGGCAATTTGATTTGTTGTCTGGGTAATGGAGACATACACTTCTACTTGGGCTGTTTTACAGATGCCTTAGTTTGTATAATACCTTAAAGCATGGTGTGTCACAGTGGGTCACATTGGTATCTATGTATACTTTTTAAACAGTTTGGCCTCTCTACAACTTAACATATTTGAGTGACACAGTTTGTGCTTTATCTGTCCCTGTAGCATATTACACCCCTCAAACTCTAAAATGACATAATCAAAAGGTTTGTCATGAAAAAAAAATCCCCGCATTACAATGTCTTAAACGAAAATCTAAACCTTCCTTTCTCGTTTCCTGATTGTCATTTATAAATATGCTAATGTGGGGCCACCCTCACAGCTCACCTGCAGGGGAGGAGCCTTTTCCTGAACCTCACTGAGCCCCTCCCACAAGTTGACAGGATTGGTTTATTAGTTTAGTGACATCACAAACCCTGGCTGCCGGAATCCTTTTTCTTGGTTTTGTTTAACTTTTGTTCACTGCAGTTTTAATTTCGCTCAGAATGTGTATTCTATAACACGAAAGGAGGAAAAAGAACATGTTTGGGTTAGGGTTGGATGATTTTCACCACAAACCTTGTACATAGCTACATCTCACTGAACCAGGAAACTGTGTTTTTTAATTGACCTCCAGAACAGCCATATTTCATACATGCCATCCACTGGTAATGCATAGCAATGTGTTACAATGCCTTATAGTTTACATCAGCACGGCTCCAAACTTGCAAATGTGCAGAAACCTGCTTCATGCTTCATTTCCCATCGAGGCTAAGCATGGTGACACACTCCATTACACACACATCTTGCTGGCATTCTTAATGTTATTGGCCTTAATATAGGAAATATTGTATGCAAAGATAAGTGATGGAAGGCAAAAATTAGGTCAGGAAGGTCAGTAAAATAATTCAAAGAAACTCAAATAGTTAATGGGTAAAGGGAGAAAGTAGGAGGAGAGACAATGATTAAAGCGGTGGAGATGAGAGGAGCCAATGACCAAATATAGGAAGGCAGCACTGGAAGAAATACAGATAAGATATAGATTAGGGACAGAGTGAGAGATTAAAGAGATGGTTGGGGGCTTTTAGGAAAGTGGCCACCATTTATACTTTGAGCAGAATTGGACTAGATGAGACAGAACAAAGAAAAAGGAGTAAATCAGATGGGAAACCAGACGGGGGATATGAGGACGAGCCAACTAAAAGAGACAGAGGAAAGTTAGACTGAAGGAAGGAAAATGTACAGTGAAGATTAAAGCACGGCTGGATGAGGTAAAGCACAGCTTGCATAAATAGGACGGTGAATAGACGGAACAAGTAGAGAGAGTAAAAGAGAAGGAACAAACTCAAGTTGACAACAGAGAGAAAAGTAGTAGTAGGTAAAGTGTAGAGGGGCGATGGAGGTAAATTGATGAAAAGATGATAAGGCAGGTCCACAGTCTAAAATAAAAGCAAAGTAGGAGGGAGAAGAAGCAGCTCAATAAATTAACATGTGGAAACGGATAGAAAGATGAGAGGATAGTTTGAGAGGAGAGATGGAAGTAGCCGCACTGTGCGAATGCTCTAAAATATTTCCGAGGCACTTTATCATAACTGGGGAGGTGTGGCGTGGTAATATCTCACTTCTTAGGGCTCTTGAAAAGATTGAGGTTGCAGAAAAGACACCATTTCCCCTTTAAATAACATTCGGCAGCTGGAAATTACCTTTAACAAGTCACGAGTACGAAATGTTGCAAGGAGAACGCTGCATTCCAGCAGCAGACATCCCTCAAGTGTCCTAATTGTGTTATGAAAGACGAGGTGGGACGCACAATGAAAGGCAAAGACGAAAACACTTAGCGGAAAGGTACACACAGTTCTGATGAGCGATGAAGGGTAGATCAGGAGCAGCTCTCACATCGGTTACAGAGAGATAGATAAGACAACTCCCGTATTAATGAAAGTTAGAGTTGGTGTTTACCCGGGTTGAAACGTATGAGGGAGAGGGAAGGATAAAAAGGTAGATGGATGCCAGACGAGCGAGGTGGGTGGAGGGCAAGACAAATGATGAAAGTGAACGTAGGAGGGAAAAGTCGAATAAAGAAAGGACAATGATCAAAGAAGGAGAATATTAAGAGAAATTAAGGGACAAAGGTGAATAGGAATGATGTCAGACGAAAGAAAGGGTCACAAGGAAGGTAAAAACAGGTGATGTGAATGCCAGGTAGAGAGGGTGACGGAGAGATGAAGAGGAAGACAGGAAGAAGGGAGATCTGGCCAGATTAATCCCACTGACGGAGAGGAAGTGTGTGATGGTGCTGGTGGAAGTAGAGGGGAAGAAAAGAGGGAGCTGGAGGGCTTAATGTTGCAGGGAAGGATGGCCCACTACGGATTGACAGAGGAGGAAGAAAAGGAGGAGAGATGAAAGAGGAAGGGACGGAAGGGTAGGGGAAGGAAGGAGGGAGGTGAAGTTAAAAAAAAAAGGAAGAGTGGTAGCTGCAGGAGAAGATAAGATGAGTCTCGGTCGCAGCAGGAAGGTTTGGCTCTTTTCCATTCCCCCCCAAAAAAGATCTGGCCTTCCATCCCTCTCTCACTCCTCTTCCTTATTTGATTCACCGGATCTAGAAGCTGACGCCACACCTGGGCTGCTGTGCGTCAGCAGAACAAGCCTCCTGTGTGTCCTGCTTGACTCCTGCCCTATTGTTTACCTATCTGCACACAGATCCATTTCAGTATTACTGCTCGGCTGACCGTTTTTTTGTAGGTTCACTTTGATGTTGCTGCTTGATTTATTTAAAAGCCCCCATCATGTACAGGGTTCTACTGCAGCCACTCTTTATATTTTCAAATAATGGGGAGTTCTTTCATGTGTGTGTGCGGCTTTGCAGACTTTTCACCAGGTCGGGATAAAAGCAAGCATGAGAGAAAGGGATGTTAATGTTAGCTTTACTGGCAACCGTAAAAGGAAATATTGGAAGTCACAATGTGTACATGTGCAAAGAGCAGCAATTGCAGTTTCACACAAACACATGCATTTTGTATCGTGCATCAAAAGCAATATTTTTATTTCACTGGTGTATTATTTTTTCAGTGTTTTCCCACATAATTAATGCACACAGCTATACAATGTGGCAATGAAGCAAAACAGCAAATTAGACTAATGTTATTATGAGAATTCATTGTAAAAAAAAAAAATAGTGATTCATTATGAAACTGTGGAAGGACATATTCGAATTTGGCAGCCTGCCACAGTCTAGATAGCTAGTGGGAAACAAAATAAATTATACAACTTTCTTTTAAAAAAAACTTATCGAAACAAGGTTACAAAGTGCTTAACAAATTACATGGGAATAGAACTACACAAAGAAACACAATATCAAAAAACAAACATCTGCTAAAACCACTTAGAAATTAGGCATTAAAACACTTTCCTGATTAAAAAAAATGGTTTGAGCAATGATATAAAAACAGACAAAGTCTTGATGGCAAAAGCCAGGTTGCCCTCAGTTACCAGCCATGACCAAGAAACTGCTAACAGTGTTGAGAGAGCTTAGATTGCTGCTTGGGGCACAGGGAGTGAGTGGCTCTGTGATATAATTGGGGCCAGACTGTGATGAGCTTAAAAGTTATTAAAATTACTTTAAAATGTATGCTAAATTTAACCGGCGGCCGGTGATTGGAGGCAAGAATAGGAGAGAGATACAGTTGTGAACAGTTTGAACTTTTGACCAGTAATAAAGAGGTCACGATAAATAATATCTAAAATGCCTGAGATGCTTGTTCTTCTTGGTCCCCATTGATGAATGTCGGTGCACATCAATATGCTAATGTCTGTGTTTCTATATCTGCACAAGCTGTAAGGCTCTTTCATGTAGTTAACAATGGGGGTGGGGTCAGGGGCTTCGTTGTCCTAAACGTTTATCGGTCTGGTAATTTGTTGTTAATGTCAACTGGTTCCTCTTTGTGTTTCCGCAGGCTAACGGGCTTCCAGGTTCCTCCCCCGGTCACCAGCACGGGGAACGTGTTCTCGTTGAGGCTGACCAGCGACTTCGCTGTCTCCGCACACGGCTTCAAACTCAACTACGAAGGTCAGATAGTGTCTCTGTGTGTTTGCACGAAGGGGCCGCGCCTCGGTGCCGACCTCTGCAGCTCAGGGAAGAGGGAACAATGTATGCCTCTGCGACTGCTGACTAAATGTCAGGTGAAATTCCAAAGGTCACACGGAGCTGTGGGCACGAGCCACGCGAGGAAAAAAGGGAAATGAGACGACTGAAACGCAGCTTTCGTTGACCACTTGTCTTTACATCCAGAAGTTATTTAGCGGGAGGGATTATTTGTAAGCCATTTGATATACACCCAAAAATTCAATAAAAACATTGTTAGAAAAAGGATGGATTATTTAAATTAGACAACCTGTGTTAGCAAGACACATTGTATTAAAAACCACTAGGGCTGGGCAAGTGAACTTGTTTTAATCGAGTTAACTCAAGTGATGAGTTAACTCGATTGTTTATCCGCCAATTATTTACTTTTTTCCTGTTCTGCAGCAGTCAGCAACAGACTTTCACAAAATAAAAGCCTGACTTTCACAATAAAACAATAAATAATCAAACCTGAGTTAATGCGAGATAAAATAATTAATCGAGTTAACTCATCACTTGAGTTAACTCGATTGAAACGAGTTAACTTGCCCAGCCCTAAAAACCACACATTGAACCGTCAGAGCATGAGGCTTCTATTCCTGTGGTGCAGATGTACCTGGTTTCTATTCAATCCAAGTCCTTTATTGGGCGATTCAGATTTTATAAGTTTTCAAGCGGATCGCCAAGGCAACATGTCTTTGACTCATTCCCTCTCAGCAAAAGGAAAAAGACTCACTCGCAGATGACAGGTTCTTCCCCTTTCAGACGGAGGCTGTCAAACTGGGCACGACACACAACGAGAACATATTCCAAAGGCTCTACATTATAAATGTTGAGGGACAGAAGCAAAGAGTTTTTGTGTTGATTATTGTGTCACAGTCTCTCACTCTAGAAGATTTTGTGGTTCGTATAAAAGTGATCACATTTTACAGAAGTTTAATTGTTTGACTCATGAGCCAAACAAACAAACCAAAAACATTATAAACACACAACAACCGGGAAATTTTGGGAGAAAAATAAAATAACCTGGTTATATTATTTTTTTAAGTTTTTCCAACAAAGACAAATGTAGAGATTAGTTCCAGAGGGAGCGTGGTCCACTCCAGTGGGAGCCGAAGCCTCCTTATTCACCGTCTTCCTTGAGGGCCCGAGTAAACAGCACGACAGCGTTCTGCAGAAGAGATGAAAAGAAGAGATATGGATGGCTGAAGTGATGGTTAAAATTAGAACTCACTACGAACCGGCACCATGTCCTGTGCAGATACGGATTTCAGATTTGATTTAGATTAGGATAACTTTGATGTCCGCAGTGAGGCTGTTAGTTCCGGAGCAGGATCAGACTTTCTACCTGAGCACACGCGTGATACCGAGCAAACCGACACAACACATATTTATCTAGTGTCTTCAAACAGATCTTTTAGATGTCAACAGCCGACAAGCTGACAGCGCAGTCGTACCCAAGTACAAACACGACCCTATATGTAATTTCAGAACACATTCATTTACAAGCCAGTAGATGAGGCATATTAAACATAAGATTTCGGTCAAATCATATACTTATTGATATATGCCAATACTCGGTTGTAGTCTATGAGATATATGGAATATGCAGGGTTACACAGATGGTGGATGAAACGTTATACTGTGCCACATACATGCTGAGATACCATGATTATGTACTGTGGCCAAATACTGAATGTACTGTAATCAAAGTAATACATGTGATGGGCTTTTCAAGAAACTAAGACTATAATAGAAAGCGAGGAAAGGACATTTTAATAAGGCATGCATATTTAAAGCAGTGTTCTGAATTAAATTCAGTCATTCAGGGGCACAGTGGGGAGTTTTCTCTTTAAAGAGATTATATCTGTATTCAGGCTTTTTTTCCTCAAGTTGTTAAGTTTAGTTAAAAATTTGGGCCCGAAAAAGTAGGACGCCAGACATGGAGAGTTTAACAGTTTAGGTTTATTGGCTGGGCGGGTTCAGGTGCAGGTGAGGAGGGATAAGCGAGGCAGGTAAAAAACAGATTTATACTTTCAAATATTCAAGAGAAAAAAGAGGCGTAAACTAAGAGCTTTAACCAAAGCGTTTTACCACAGGAGTAAACAAAATGATCCGGTGAAGACTGGAGAGATGGACCAGGCTGAAATACTGCAACAACTTGTGGAATTGATAAAGGAATGATGGGTTGGAGATGAAACGGCATCAACATTGACAGTGTGAGAGTCAAACTTGGCAGAAAAAAAGACTTTAAAGAACAGGAAGGTGGATGCTGCCAAACAAAAATGGTTAACACTCTTAAAGAACACATTAGAAAGTGGATTGGTGTTGGGTGGTTGATGCTTAAGGAAGCACCAGAGGTTATTTATTGTAAGACACTTTTAGATGTAGCCAAGGCAAAGGTGCAAAAGACAAAATCAATGATTGGTTGAATTCCTGTAGCTGCTTTATTGTCAGGGTCATGGTATTCTCCTTAATGGCCACAATTGTCATGGTGACGTGGAGCAGAACGAAGTCATCACCATTACTGTTAATTTGATGTCAAGATGTTTGCTGTGAATTGATTTAAGGACTAAAGCTGATGCGATATTTGATGTAAATCAAATTAAAACCAATGTTGTTTATGTTTCTCCTGTTGCCATAGGTCACCTTTGGGCACTTCCTGTAAACGTACTCTAAACATGACCTCTACTTGGATAACTGTTATTCTAAGCCCGCCCCTTATGCTAACCTCAACCACTGACCCAAATATCAGTCCTTTAGCAATTAATTTGTCTGGAAGTTGTCCTCAAAAGGATTATATGGCAATCACACACACACACAATCACACAAACACACACACACACACACACACACACACACACACACACACACACACACACACAAAGAGAACTGATTGCTGCAGAAAGTGATACACGGCAAAACTCTCCCTTTGTGTTCTCCTCTTCCCCCATCCGTAGGCCTTTTTGCTCGTTTGTATGTAAGTTGGTCGGTCGGCCGCTTCTGATGGTGTTGATTTGTGTGTGTGTGGCGCGCCGCATAATGACAGTATCATTGATTGCAAAGTGCCTGGGTTGAACTCGGCACAAACGCTGTGTCAGGGTGCGCTCGTGCCTGCTTGTGCTACTTGTATGTCCAAGCAGTTGTCCCAGATTTATTCACTGGCACAAGTCTCTGCTTGCAACATGGCCCATGTTCCTTCTGTGCATGTGCGCGTGTGTGAGCAAGCCAGAGAGAGAGAGAGAGAGCGGCAGAAAGAGTTTGCTCTCGGTGAGCTCGGAGCTTCCAGGGGACTTATCTGAAGAGCCCCTGCTGCTGATACATTCGGCTGTTTGACTTTCTCTGTGTGTGTTTGAGTGAGGGAGCATGGGAGGGAGGCACGGAGACAAACCACACTGGGCCATACCAGAATAATGCAACATTATGCAGATGAAGTGTTGATCTATCTATATGTCGCATCTCTGCATCGAAAGTCCGCAACACATAGCAAATGTCCTCCTGAGGTTATAATATAAGGAACTTCAGGGGTGCAATGACAATTTCAATTAAAGTTTTTTTTAATTTCTCATGAATAATTTCCTGATGAGTGGATCACATGACCTTTTCAGTCGACTTATTTTTTTTTTTTTCAGTGCAGTGAGCGTGTAATTGTCATTGCCCCAAAATACATTTTACACTGTCGGGCCCTGCAACTCAGAGCTGGGATGTAATTTAATTCAGCGCGGAGGAGATTTTCTCGGAATGGAATGATCCACCTGGGCTTGGACATTTTTTGGCAAGTCGTCCTTTCTCCATGTAATCCTTATGTCTAATCTGCTGTTGGAGCGATTTCAGGTTGTAGATTTACGCAGGTATTAGCCTCAGCATTGTAAACAAGACGTGTTTTTAAGGGGGAAAGAGTGAAAAACACCTTTCATCATAGTTGTTGTAGGGAGTGATATGTGTTGTGTAAAATCACTCTTGTTTTCAGCAAAAATGTGGACACTAAGAATACAAAATTATCTTTGCATACGTGTGTGTGTTAGAGTGAGTGTGCATACCTTACTCTGACACACACATATTACAAATGCATATTCCACGATCTGACCTCTAGGACTGGTTATCTGCGTAAGCACATGATAACTTATGCCAACCTCTTTTTTTATATTGTATCTAACTGTAAAAACAGGTTGGTAGGTTAAAGAAATAAAAATAAAAGTCTTAAAAATAAGGACTTGATTCATTTAATTTATATCAAATTTAAATGTAATCTGTAATCCAATGTCAGTATAAACATAATGTTCCCAGGCAGAGATAGCACAAATGGAAAAGGGGTCGGACTACTTATCCCATTTCCCCAAACAGCAGCTCTAAGAAGATCCGTGTAAACTAAACATTTACAGTGATTATAAAGCTTTGTCATCAACAGGTGAATAAGAGCAGCTTCAGTTGAGCTGCAGGTGTTTCAAACAATCTGTTGTCTGAGCCGAGTCAACATTTATGATTTACCAAGAGATGGATGCTCCAGCCCTCACCTTGTCATGAGCTCGGGTCACATGAATAAATGAGATTGTGGCCAACCTTCAGTCCATTTAGAGTTTGACTGGGTTCACTCCTGGGTTAAAGCATAAGGAATATTGAAGGGGCCTCGGAGTGGGACTGGTAGTCCATCACACTGAAGGGAGCTGAGACTGTTCAGACATCCGATGAGTCAGCCTCCAAGACATGTTAGTGTGGAAGGTATTCCAGGCATGTCAAAGTATGAAGAGACCTCGGGGCGTTTCCAGAGGATGCTCGAGTGCTTTTTAGATCCCGGCCCGCTTGGGAATACCTGGGGAACTCAAAGAAGCTTAAACATGTGGAGGGGAAGAAGAAGGTCTGGACTGCCTTTCTTATCCTGCTGCTGCTGCTGCTGCTGCTGCTGCTGCTGCTGCTGCTGCTGCTGCTGCTGCTGCTGCACGTTATGAAAAATGTATGAATGGGTATGAATGAATAGATGGATTAACATACTGTGAGAGCTAAGACAAAAAAAAAGCGAGTGGTGTAGAGGTACACTACGCAGTATATGTAGTGCAAAACAGAAAATCCATGAAAAAACTTACATGTATTGATTCCACTATAGGAAGGAGTTTAGCGGGTAGTTGTTAGGGCACAGGTACAGTAGTGCTGCTCCATCCTTTCAACCTGTCTGTCTGCTCTTGGGATACACTTTGATGTGATTGTTGGTTTCCTTGACAATTTCTCCCTCCCCCTGTGAAGACAGTCAGGCCATAAGTAATTCATAAGTCAGCACATGCCATACAGTGTGTGTGTGTGTGTGTGTGTGTGTGGGTGTGAGTGCGCTTGTGGGTGTGAAACGGAGAGAGAAAAGGAGTGATGTATTATTTAGCATGATGTCGGAGGCAGTTTGATATTGTGCTGATGAGACGGAATCAAAGATTATCGCAGAGCTTAAACACACGTGCACACACATCTCACACACGTGCACACACACACGTGCACAACACACACACGGCCACTTCTCTGCATGACTGTCGTCGAAGAATTGTTATCTTTGTTTCTGCAGACTCCTTCTATGCTCTCGTCTTTTTTCAACTCTACGACCCCGTCCATCGCCTCTGAGTTTGGCTATCTTAACTCTATTATTTAAAGTCTATATATGCATATAACATATCCCCAGATCCCCCATGTCGGTGGTCCAACTGGAGCTCGGGTATATAGAAGCCCGGGAGGGTTCTGCTCAGTTTCTTGGCTGTTCCTAGGGCTGTGCTCTTCTTGGACAGAGATCTCTAATCCTACAGTTTGGGATCTAATTACCCCTGGCACCAGTGTGGCCTTCACTTTCCACATCTTCTTCAGCTCCTTGGGATTGCCGCATCTAAACTCAGCACTGTTCTGCACTGGTAATTTCCTTTTATGAAGACAAACACAGACTTTTATTAGTTTGACTGACATGTGCAAGAACTCTTATGATACATGTTAAGTCAAGTCCAGTATGGCAACTATATTCAGTGCAGTAGGTGTAATTTTATTTTCATGTCGGCCAATTTTCTCTTGGCGTGAGAGAAGATTTGTTTGACCCCTGTAGGTTGTACAGTTTTCTAGATAAAACCGTGTTATAAAAGTCAAACCTGATTTAAATGTAATCCTGGAGAGACGCCTTCTTCTAAGTATGTTGGAATGAAAACATAATATGGAATAACATCGAATTGAGTTAACCTCAAACATAGATATACACTACCCACATTCATACAATATACATTTAGACATGTCCATGTGTCAAGAGGCACACGCACGCATAGAAATCACAGTTACATGCATATATGTAACTGTGCTTTCTATGCAGGCCTGTGCCGGAACACAAGCAGACACATGGCTCCCTTATGAAATGATTTTCTTCAGAACACAGACCGGAGAACATGTTCCTCATCCTAGGAACATTCTGCCATCTGACTAACAAGTCAGCAGAGATTTCACTTCACTCCTCCCATCCCCACCTCCTCTTCAGCACTTCTGCTGTTTCCTCCTTCTCTCCTCCTAGGATATAACAGTAATACACTTCTCTCACCTTCATTTACTCCTACCACGGAGAGTTTACATAGTGCCTCGAGAGGAGACATAAACAAAGAGCAATAAAACGTAGAAGGAGGCACTTAAAAAAAAAAGGAGCCGCATCAAATGTGAAATGGTAAATGTGTATTTGTAAATGAACAGAGCACTCTGACAGCAGGGTTAAAAGCTGTGGGAGCTCTCCCTGTCCAGATCACATCCATGGACTCTTTTCCATCTCTGCATTTATTCTTCAGTTCCTTCAAATATCACGGAGAGTGTGACTCACAGGTCCACAGCCAAACCAGTGACCTTCTGGTCATGTAATCATTTCATGAAACTGCTGCTCCACCATCATGATATAAAGGATTTTGAATTTCCACGAGGTAGCAGGAGGAAATCTTCACTCAGAGGTCACATGATGTGTATCTGTAAATTCACGGCAGCGACAGATGAAGGAGTTACAGTTAATTACATAATCATGTTGGTCAGTGTAACAGTGGATTACAGACGAGCTTTTTAACATGTTTCTTATCTCTCTGACCAAGTCACATTCTCTGTCCTTTTAACGTTACTGTCTGTTTACCTTAAGGACATTTAATTGTGTGCTGAGTTTGCCTCACACATTATTTAAAAGATGCAGAGTTTTAAAGAGATTTTATGACAGATCTGCAGACGCTGATGGATTATTGTGTTTTTCCAAACCTCCCGTTAAAATTAAACTATACGATTATATTTTAGAGGCACTATTGAATCTCTAAATAGTGTGCTGCATTTGATCAAAACAAATTCAGTCTGAAATCCAAAGTTTTCAGGAGGCCAACGCTCACTTTGGACCAACTTTTTCCTCAAAGTCGCAAAAACCGAGTAAAGCTGATTGTTCTCTGCTTTCGAAAAGGCACTGGAGAGTAAACAAAAACAAACCTCACCCAGTTGAAAACCTCAGTAAACACAGAGACTATTGTTTTTAACACTTGCCATTGAATGCGAAAATAATACATACAAATTATGAAAATGAGACGCACACTTCTGATATTTAGTTTATCTTCTAGTTTTAATTATTCAGCTTTTTTTCCTTTGCCACATTGAAATGCATGAGAACTCTATTAGTGGGCAGATATATGCAATAACACTGTTTGTATTATTTTATGCACAATTCCGAGCAGTTTCCTGTGAGGTTATTGCTCCCCTGCCTCCCGCAATGTGGCCACCAACGACTCTGTTGACACAATTTGGTGCAACAGCATCAATTAGGTGTGAGGAGCTCGAAACAATGTGGCTTGATTGTATTCCACATTAGAATTCAGTGAACATCAGCATCTTTCATGAAGAAAGGTTTCCTAAATTTTTCATCTCTTGCACCAAATCTTTCCATCTCTTGGCTGAATCTTTTGAAGTCACGACAGAGAACACACACACACACACACACACACACACACACACACACACACACACACACACACACACACACACACACACACACACACACACCGGGTGAGATCCGACTGCTGCATGCAGAGACTGCGTAGACTGGAAATGGCTTCATTTAGTCAACACCATGTGGAAATGAACTCTGAAAGACGGTGCAGCTAAAGATCAAAGTTCCAGTGGAAACCATGCAGTTGCATTTGCATCCATATTTAAAGACAGACGTTAAATCGGCTATTTTTAACTTGAACGTGATCTCAGTGTGCTCGTTCTCTTCTGAGCTCCCGTCCTCGAGCGTTGAGGTGTTAAAATGAGGTGTGGTCAGGTGTATTATTGGCTAATTTGAGGCAGTGGAAAGCGATATCATCACAAACCTGTTCTGAAGTCAATTACATGAACTTTATATATCATCTAATATTTAATAATTAATCTAAGGGTTCATTATCGAGAAAGTAATATGCACTTACATAGATAGATGTACAGCGCTTGTATACAGTCTCTCTTACATCCAGGCTAACCTGAGGTTATAACAGCAGTCTTACCTGGCTTCTGAAAGCTGCCAATCCGATTGGTTTATTGAATTTTGCGCCCAAAACACACGGATGATTTGATATAAGACTGAGGACTACACTCCTGAGCCATGCACCTGTCACAGCAACCTTCAGCCATTAAACTTACACAAGTGGATTTGGACTTTATAAATGCATTTGTGCCATGTGCTTTAGATCATGGGCTTAGATTGTTGAAATAGCGCCACAAGAGTGAAGTGTGTGTGTTTTGTCTCTGTATTAGTCATGTTGTGGGGACCTAGTGTTTTTCCTTATGGGGACAAAAAAGAATGTCTGCTAAACATATATCATTACATTGGAAGAGTTTTAAGCTGAAGGGAAAAGGTCAGAGTAAGTTTCCAGGAAATTTATGCAAGTCAATGCAATGTCCTCTGAAGTCATGGCGATTGCAACTCTCTCTCTCTCTCTCTCTGTCTCTCTCTCTCTCTCTCTCTCTTTCTCTCTATCTATCTCTCTCTCTTTCTCTTTGTGCGTGTGCATGCATTAGTGTGTGTGTGTGTGTGTGCGCTAGCTGCAGCTTAGATCTGATCTTTATCAAAGAGACCTGAGGAGACTGACAATATCCACTCGTCTTTCTTTTTTCTTTTTTCAGTTTTCGGTCATTCTATCTTTCTTTCAGTTAAGTCATTGAATGTGTTCATTGTCAGTTTCTATCAGAGAAGATTGACTACTCATATAAGTTAATTACATACTATCACTATTCTTTATTTTGCAATGTAAAGAAGGTTTAAGAATTATGTTCCTTTTATGCTTCGACTTCAAAGAATTCAACTGCAGTGATGAAATACAGACTCTAGTCGCAGCCAAGTCACAAACGTACTTTACACACAACTACCTGCTTTATTCTCTGTATCTTGATTTATTTCTCTGTGCATCTTTTTGCACTGAGCTCACTACACATATTTAGCACCCACAATGCACTTAGTAGTACACAGAACCATATCTGTGTGTGTGTGCCTACACACATGCAGCTGTGGCTCGGTTCATACATTTAAAATGAGAAGGAATATGTCAGTGGCGTCCCCGGAGAAAAGTGGTTGCACATTCCTGGAGAGTGGTGAGTGGGCATGTGTGTGTCTGTGTGTACGTGCCTACGTCTGTGTATAATGTATATGCATGTGTCCTACTTGTTCCCGTGTGTATGTAACAGGCATGTGTGAAGTATCTGAGATTTGAGAGGAGAGGAACAGGGAGAAAGATAGAAGTGGAACATGCAGCATAATGAGAAATGAATGAATCTGCACTGGGAGCAGTATAGGCACATATGACGTCCAATACACACCAATACAAAATATTTTTATACAGAACTCAGTGCAGAAGAAGAAGCTTAATTGATTCAGAAACTTTTAAATCACGTCCTCACTGCGAGCTGTTAAAGTCTGTACCTAAAATCAGCAATGGCATCTGCCCCAAAAATCCAGTACTGGTCGATGCTGTATTGTGAAGCCCGCTCTGCTGAAATGTCAACGAAAGAGCGTCAATCTAAACAATTAAACACACACACACACACACACACACACACACACACACACGCACACACACACACACACACGCACACACACACACGCACACACACACACACACACACACACACACACACACTGTGAAAGCAGATGAGAGGAGCAGATTGTTTCAAACAGAATTCGCAACAGGAAATGTGTGTTTTTTGAGTCTTTATCTCCTGAGAAATCCTAAATGTCACAAAAGTTTTTCCTATCTGTTTTATTCAAACATCTGCAAGTCACCAGAGACTAAAATAAGCCGCAGATTATCTAAAAAAAGTGACTGTGACGGGGCCGTGACTCAGAAATGTATCTCATCATACGAGCGGTGGAAGGGCGCTATTTTTAATATTTTATTTTATAGTCGTATTGATTTTTGTTTTTTCAAAGGTTCTGCTTTGTAAGCACGACTTGGAAGGCAACTGAGAAATTATTTTGTTGATTTATTTATATATTTTCATCTGTGAAAACAGGTGATTATGTTTTTTTTCAGGCTCAGTGAATCGGTGGGCCTGTGGACCATCACAATAAAATATAAAGTCTTTAGTGTTGTTTGCAGGCAGGGAGGAGTCTGTGTCTACCTGTTATTTGTGTGCACGAGAGCATGGTGAGTTTTCTGGGGCTGGGTTTTTATTTTTCTCCTGTTTTCTAAGATGAAAAATAAGGAATCTAAAAATGTACCTTGGAAAATCCGATCCTGGCAAATCGTTTTTCTTAGTTGCCTGTCAAACCTTTGTAAGCTTAAGATAAGTGACACTAAAACTGTCCAAGTTACTACTTTAACATTATGGAGGATGCAAGTCCAACAACAGAGTTAGTTGTTTAGTGCTTTGCAGAAAGTGCTAAATACAACCAATACACATTAGCTCATTCTCTGGATCCTATATAATTCCACAGTGTTATGGTGCAAATTAGCTGCCAAATCCCTCAGTTTCAGGCCTGCACTGAAGTCAGCGTCTTCTGAATGCATCCGTCTGATGTACGGACGAATGGCTGCCAAATGTCTAAGCATCTTAGATACTGTAGGGGCCTCATGTATAAAAAGTCCAACAAAATGACAACTTCGTGGGTAAAATGCACTAATTCAGTGGCAGATTTATATTTGGAAGCTGCTTAATGTTTTATAGCCTGGAAGGGAAAGGTGTCTAGCACTGAAGATTGTCCAAAAAGTAGCCATCGGTCTTATAATGTCTGGATAATGTAATTACAGTAAAGTGTAAAGTGGATCGACCTCATTTTTTAATGATATAAATATATTTATGACGTAAATCTCGGGAACAGTTTCCAAACCCATCTGTGCCAAGACAGGATAGAACTTACATCAAGTGATTTATTGATTTGATATTCAGGTCTGTCAGACGTACACTAGCCACCTGACTAAAATACAGGCTATCCCGGTCCACAGTTTTTATCAGTGTGTAGGAGTGTGCTGATCTGCTGCAGTAGTGTGTGTGTGTGTGTGTGTGTGTGTGTGTGTGTGTGTGTGTGTGTGTGTGTGTGTGTGTTAGTTTGTGTGTATGGGAGTGGGGTGGTAATAATACAGCCTTCTGGCCAATGTCAGTCCATTATTCAGCTTTATATCAGCCAACCAATCAAACGGCCTCCCTTCAGGGTCACCACCTCAGCCCATCCAATCAGCTCCTCCTGCCAAGCAGGAAGGAATGTCACTTGATTAGCATAACCAGAAAATGAGCAGGGTCATGCTGACGCGGCAGTTTCTGACGCCGTGCATCAAACAGCACTCGGAGGCAGCATTTAGACAAATGTATCCCTCAATACTGGGAGCAACTCCGGGAGGATTCTCACCAAATGTATCGCCATCCTCTCAAACGTGATAAGGAACATCGACAGAATAGGCTGCGTCTCATCAGCAGATTCCATTATTTAAGGGCATTCCACGGGGTGTTTCTCTCTATTTTTAATTTTCTAATTAATTGTTAAAATGACTATCAGTGCTGTTTTTTCCAGCCCTTGTGCTCGGCTTTCGATCAGCGGATTTAGTTTCCTCACTTCCCTGCTGCTTCTAATATCTTAACTGCTGTCTCGGAGGAAGGCAAACTGCAGTGTGACGTTGGGAAGCTCGAAACAAAGCTCTATATGCGCTTTGTTTCGAGAACAACTGATTCATTGGGTTTCTGGGTTTCTCCCTTTTAAAATGTGTGCACGTTTGATGCAGCTGGGAGTCAAGAGGCTTAGAAAAGTTTATTCATAGTGAATATGTTAATGTAAGCTACAATAACCAGGCTACCGACCTTATCCTTAACAAAACAGGGTTGCTGCATCTTCCTAATATAACTAGTTTTCCACTTCTCTTCTCTTTTTGAGAGCACTTCTCACACTTTTCATCAACATGAAGGATCACCTACTGTATTCAACATTAGACCTTGTACAGAACCTGTCGCTTCTTTCATTTGGGATTCTCGTCAGTTTAATTTGTTCTTTTCAGTTGAATTATCGTCTTTATTTTGCAGTTCCTATGTTTTTAATTGACATTGTTGAATGCAAAAATAGAAAGTGAGACAGCCGAGCACAAGCTGCACTATTTTAATGCCTTCCACAGGTTTAGTGATGAATGGATTTGATGGCTTTAAAGCTGAAGTCCACTCGGCACCATACAGTCCAAATCACATTCCCCCTTTCACACAGTGTTGAGATACTAGAGTGCTGCTTGGGCTGCAATTGTTTTTCCAAGTCCAAAAGAAAAGTAAAGGAGGCTGCTTGTTTTTGTGGGAATCGTTTGTGTCCGAACCTGAACTGAGCCCAATGTTGTCACCAAATAGCGGTTGAAGTAGCCAATATGCCCGACATTGAATATCATTTGCAAATGTGTGTCTGAACCCGAGTCCCATTGGCCTGAGGTCAGGTGTCCACACTCTGTTGCATTCACAGTTCAGGGGCAATTTATGGTTTAAGTGTTTTGCCCAAGGACTTCGGGCTTGCAGACTGGGGGAACTGGGGGAACTGGGGATCAAACCATTGAGCCTGTCGTTTGTGACCGACCCGCACGGGTACTTTTGATTTCAATGATTAAAGGAAAATACAGTGTACAACTACAGCAACAGCCTTTATATAAATCTTTGGGGGTTAGTTTTATCTTGATGCCAGATTTTGACGTGCAGTTAGCTCTCTATAGCACAAAAAGAACATACATGTCAATAAAATAACTTTTACGTCATGATAACGTCATGTGAAATAAATTGCGCAGAGGAAACACTTGTTGATGTCCGGCTGTGCTGCACAGATAGGCAGAAAGGCCATTGAAGAGATGAGGGTGAGGATAGAGATGAAAGGAGAACAGGATTAAAAGGATTAAGATGGAAGCAAGTTGAAAGAACAGGACAAAACCCAGCTGCTTGTGTCCTGGAGTGTGCTTCAGCAGAAAGGCTTCCACCACACGGAATATTGTGATATCACTTCAACAAGATTGGATTTGAAGGCCAAATAAAAAAAACAATTGTTCGTGGGTGTTTATCCTCTTATCGCAAACAAAGAGGAAGTAGCTCATTTATGGTCATGAGTGGTGATTTTACTCAGCGTTCATAATTGAGAGTGGCATCGCTGAGAAAACAAGCCTGTTGTTTTTGTTGTGGCGCCTGTTGATGTGGTGATGACCTATTTACCTGAGTTTGCTCTTCAACCATTACTTTGTCAACAGGAACGAGATGTGGTTTAATAAAAGAAACAGCATCTACGTCTTCATTTACTTTCTATTTCCTTATATGGAGGATGGTTCCCTCTGCTGTGTCTGTGTTGGTTGGTTAGTTTTACATTGAAGGTGAGCTGTGCAGCTTTAAGAGTGTGTGTGTGTGTGTCTGTGTGTGTGTGTGTGTGTGTGCGTGTGTGTGTGTTGGGATCTGTCAGTCAGCTTTACAGGAGGTCTCTTGATGTTCAATTTAATAAGTCACGCTACAGTAGCCACAGCTATTAGATATCACACACATGCTGGCAGTCACACCCACGAAGCTAGCTAGCTTACCTCAACTGGGCAAGCACACGCACACATACACATACAGACACACACACACACACACACACACACACACACACACACACACACACACACACACACACACACACACACAGATGTTATCAGCACAGAGTGATCTTCTTCTCTCTTTTACTTTATCTTTCTCTCTGACAGACTCACACACATATATACACACACACACAACCACACACACACACACACACACAAACACGAAAACGACCCAGTCTGTTTCGAGAACAATATTCAATATACACAAGACTATCCCTGAAGTTGTCACTTATTTGGGACACACTAACTCACATTGTCACAACTCGTCTCTGGGCTCTTTTCTTCCGTCCTCTCGCCCCCCCATCCCCGTCAATACTTTTCCCATTTCCTGTTTAATTTGGCCCCCTGCCTCTCTCCATCCGCCCACCAGATGTCCTCAGTCCTCCCCATCCTAAGTCACCTGACTGTCACATCCACCTGCTCGTCCGTCTCCTGTTCCCGATTCTCTGAGCGGAGGGTCCCCGCCCACTCACACACCTGTCTCCAGCCCCCCCGCATTCTCCCAGCCAGTATTAACACCAGTCAGCTCCACCAACTCCTTGTCAGGTTGTCTAGTTATATCCCAGCGTGTTTAACCATGTGGCTGCTTCCTGTTTCCCGCACCTCCCTCCCTGTGTGTCAATCTGTCCAACTGTCAGTCCATCCATCTGTCTGTGGGTATGGCTTCCATCAGTTCATCCATCAAAGGCCCTTCACTAAACCTGCCGGTGTGTGTGTGTGTGTGTGTGTGTGTGTGTGTGTGTGTGTGTGTGTGTGTGTGTGTGTGTGTGTGTGTGTGTGTGTGTGGCTGGGCTCGGCCTTGACTGTGCTGCTATAAGTGACAAGGACTGTCTACAGGCTTTAATCTGGACATGGGTTAGTGGTTAATGTTTCATACACTACTTTACGGCTTTGACTGCACATAGGGTTAGGGTTCCTCCATCAGTTTATTCAAAGACAAGCAAATGGCCGGTCTGATGGTGAGAGAGCCCAACTTATGACCCCTGGAATCAGAAATGTTCGATAAATGTATAATACTAAATGTCAGATAGCACTATTAACAATATCAACGTAATAAAGGCGAGGAGATTATCTTGCAGACAGAGATAGTGTTGAGGGTTTGTTGTCACTTTATGGAAGTCTATGCATTTCTGTTTATTTGTATGTCTTCTTCTGTGCATGTTGACCTGACAGTTGCACTAATGGGAAGGCCAACCCACCACTAATCAATGAAATAATTATCTTCTGGAGATCATGAATCAATAACACATTTGATAGCAGCATAGTCCAATAGATTAGATAGAAAAAAAAACTAAATTTAATACAGCTCTTTCTGGCGTTGTGTCCTTCATTATAGAGTTATTTCCTTTGTTTTTACATCCTTTGAAACACACATAGAGAGAAATGCGAAGACATATTTGGTGCGTTAGTTCATGTTTACTTGTTGACTACAGTTTTCATTCTGAAATTTATAATGGTGCCTAAGTGGCCCTGGAGGTTTGCTGTGGCATGATGGTGAGGCCTCAGTGGGTGGGTTTCAAACGGCAAATTGGGCGGACCGCCAGCAAACTCTTTATCAAACACGTCTTCTCTTCTCTCCTTTTCTATTTCCTCCCCTTCTCTGAGGTCACAGTCAAAGTTTCAACGCTCTTATCTCTCTGATTGAATATCGCACTGACAAAAGCTGCTAGTTAGACAAAGTTAGATTGAGAAACAAATGAGAAGCTTTAAAAAGAGTATGTGGTGAGAGCAAGAAGAATACTCTGGTATTCATCAGCACAGAAAGGCCTTCTGATAGGACACTCTACTGTGCAGTGCTAACTATGGCATCTGATTCTTTTCCGAGTCCCCCCTCTCTCACTCCCTCCTTCTCTCTTTCTTGTTCTCTCCTTAATGAATATTGATCTAGTTTTGGGCACATACAGTAAGTTTCTATCTATTGCACCAGCTGGGTTTTGAAAACCTGCTCTTGCTTCTCAACTCTCTCACTCTCACCTTCGAGGTGAACCTGTGTCTCCAGATGACAGTAGTGTGAGTGTGAGTGCAAATCAGTGTGTGTGTTTGTGTGTGTGTGTGTGTGTGCATGTGTCACAGTGCAGGGCAGAGTGACAGTGATGTCAGACATGTAATGATTTCCTATTGGCTGATGGCCCCTGAGGCCCAACGTCCCGTTATTGATCTGACCAATTAGCATTCACACCTTTAATTAATACTGAGGCCTGATGTGCACACACAAACGTGAAAGCACGCGACTGCACACACACACACACACACACACACACACACACACACACACACACACACACACACACTCTTTTAATTAATAGTGAGGAGAGGGGTGGCTGTGAGGAGAGATAAGAGGGGGAGAGTGGCTGGGAGGGCAAGATGGATGTGTGAGGCGGAGAAGGGAAGGGTCAGTTAGAGAGAGAGAGAGAGAGAGAGAGAGAGAGAGAGAGAGAGAGAGAGAGAGAGAGAGAGAGAGAGAGAGAGAGATCAAGACTCAGACTTAAATCAATGCAGCCTGTACTGTCTTTTAAGAATACAAACAAGCTTACTGTTGTACATTGAGAAAACGTGTGTATTAGCTTCACCACTTTAGGTGTAAAATGTGGAGATAGCAAAGATCTGCTTCGTCAGCTGTTTCTTAAAATGTAGTGAAGTTAATAACGGCAGTGTTGGGCACAGAGAAAATGGAAGCAGATGGGAGTCGGAGGATAACTCGCGATACGATGATGTCACGATAAAGTGATTCTGAGACGATCATGTGACGATAGATCATGATATATTTCCGACCTGAAGAAGAAGACGACAAAATGCCCCTGAAGAGGTAAAGTGCAGGACGTGTTTATATTTATTCACTGCTATTTAGTTTCAGTTTCACAGACACAAACATAACGTTTTATCTTAGTGCCTCTTTACTCTTTAACAAACACATCGTAACTTGACCAATTTCCACATAAACTGGCAAATAAAATGGTCCAATCTATATTTAAGTATAACTAAACATCTATTTGGTGCCAGCATACCGCTAATTGTATCTCATGAGTCAGGATGACGATATATTGTATTGTCAATATTTTGCAGCTGTCTTGTTAGGATGAAACTTACAATTGTAATAGGCAAACATTCCCCTCTGTACTCATTGACGTCACTAGTTCCTACAGACGCAGCCAATTTAATAGCAAAAGAAAAACATGACTGAATTGTGCACTTTTCCATTTTGTTTGATCAAGTCCGATGGGGCTGATTTTTTCTGGACTTCAGGAAGACAGAGTCGATCCTTTCAGGTCAGATCAGACGACAGCGTTTAGTGTCCTGCTGTAGATTGAACACAACAACAGTTCGGGTTAAACAAGCGAAACCATGATCTTGTTCAATCAAGGCCACAGACCTGTAAACACAGAGCTGGGAAGACCCAAGCGTAGACAGACAGACAGACACACACACACACACACACACACACAGACACACACACAGACACACACAGAGGCAGGCTGGTGCAATGAAGTTAATTTAGTATATTAATCCATTAGGACCTGGTTTGTGTGTGAGTGTGAGTGTGTGTGTGTGTGTGTGTGTGTGTGTGTGTGTGTGTGTGTGTGTGTGTGTGTGTGTGTGTGTGTGTGTGTGTGTGTGTGTGAGAATGTGTGTGTGTGTGAGTGAGTGTGTGTGTGTGTGTGTGTGTCTGTGTAGGAGCTGAGCCCTGCCCTCTGTTGAATAGAGGAGGGCTAGTATGGCCAACAGACAAAGATCACACAACAGAGATTAATAAAATATTAAAATAAAAGGTAATAAACCCTGAGCAGGTAAGGAAAAAGAGAGACAGGTTAAAAGTCTGGGGACGTCTGGTGGGCGGGTGGAGTATGACAGGAGGCAGATGAATAGAGCTGAGACAGAACAATTAGTATGGAAGGATTTAGATGTGGTATTTTTGTCTGTTTTTTCTTCATATGTATGTGTTTGGTTGTAATGAAGTTCTGTTGGCAGGATGTATTTAGGGGAGAATCTAATGGTTTATTGAACGAGCCCTCAGAGAAACATCGATCACTGCATCAAGGAGCTACACACACAAAAACACACACTTGCCAGTTTGTGCACACTGGCAATGACATGCACACACGGGCACTAGTGTGTGCACACACCGGTGAAGTGGAGGTAAAGGGCTTATAATTGACATCCTCGTGTTTCTTTGTGAGCAGCCAGACTAATGGCGTTATCTGCTCATTCAATTACATAGGGGGGAAATTGCGAGCCTGGGAAGTGCATCTTTTCAAATAACGCTCATGGATGGATATTCTCGACACAAAAATTGGGGTAATTGTGTTGGACAGGGTTATTGTCTTGTCTCATTAAACGGCATACCGACGCCCGGGTTCCCTCCCGTTGAGTGTTTCCATCGTATTAAAGTTTATACCTCCTGAACTGCACTTTAGAGAGCGACCGCTCCATGCACTCTGCTGCATTAAAGTTTGTGCTTATTAGTATTATTGATCAAAATGATTCTGCATGCAGAGTGGTCCGCGGGAAGATTTATATTTGAGCCGACACGTATCATAAAAAGTTGACAGGGGATAAGTCAGATCAGTTGTAGCCCGACCAGCAGTAAAACAAGAATCCAAATACATTTCCTTTGATGCTGTAACTTTAGAACACCAGTGCATTCTGGGTGTTTCGATGGCGATTTTGTCTCATCTGCCAAAAGAGATTGAACATCATCACTGATAATTTTGCCAAAAAGTTGTCAAAAAGCTACAGCAGAAGATTCTCTACACTCTCTGTATCATAGACTGTTTATAAATATGGATGACGTGTCAGCTTCCCTAAAGTGAAGCCAAATTTATATTCATCGTCCCCCTGGTGGCTGTTTGCAGTATAGGTCTCTCTCCTCCATGTTAGTAGATGGGACCCGGACTAAATTAAAACATGCATAAGTCCTTTCATGCTGTACAACCAGGGTGATACGTCATGATTAACAGCTGATACTCACTTGGGATTGGTCAAACACGTGTATCGACGGGACTTCAATACCACGACCCGGCTCCAGCTGCAAGATGTGGGCACTTATAATACAGATAATTACTGTTCACACTGACCGTGTGTGTGTGTGTGTGTGTGTGTGTGTGTGTGTGTGTGTGTGTGTGTGTGTGTGTGTTAATTGATGTTAAGAGCTGGCAGATGATCCAATGGGCATTTTGCTCTCTCTCTCTCTCTCTCTCTCTCTCTCTCTCTCTCGATCTCTCTCTCTCCATGGCACACACCTTCTGGTGCCACTTAGTCCGTTTTTCCCTTCATAATTAATCACAATTACTTATAATTACACCATCAATCAGCCGCCACCCATCAGAAACTGTTTCTGAGGGGAGTTGCATGTGTGCTTAATAATTGAGTGTAGGTCATTCCTGTTCATTTCTAATAAAAGACAATATGAACCAAAATCGTGACAAATTCTTAATCATCATTTTACCTTTTTGAATGTTAATGTAAACATTTAGATATTCCTACAACATCAGTGAACGGCAACTAATGCATGGTTAAGATGCAGTTAATGTGTTGTGATTCCTAAGAAGGTTAGCTGTAGTTATCAGGAGAAAGGTGTGATAGATTTTGGGAAATAACAAACAAATGTTAGACAAAAGTGATCAAATCAGTAAACACCATTAGAAAAACTAATAACCTTCAGATGCCGTCTTTCTAAGACACTTTCTCGTACTCAAGGAATCAGGAACATTTTCCTTCATGCCGATCATTCACCTTGGGTTGAGTCTACCTTTTAAATCTAAACCTTTTTTATGCTGGTGTGAGCTGCAATCTGGGCAGCATTGACATAAAGTTGCTTAATTTGACAGGGAAGCAATTCAAAAACATGTCTTCCACATTAGTTGTAACACATTCATCAGTCTTTCTTAGCGCTTTTTTTGGTAATTCACATTTCATGCTGCCAATGCTGTTTTTTGCGTTTAAAGATGTGTCGCGCTCTTCAAACGGTGGAGATCTTATCTCAGCATTAATATTTCCTCACTGAAAAAACACACCCATGTATAATAAGTCCATATTATCCGTCTCGTGATTGTTGAGCTGTCACAGTAAGAATTTGAGGAAATTGCTTGAATCCTTTTAAGAATGACGGTTGCTTGACAGCTCTGCAGCAACTTTTTAACCATGGAAGGATTTTTTGGGTTTAAAAAAATCCACTGTAAAATATTTGAGCAAAATGGCCACAGAAATATAATAATAGATATATATTTTTTCAAATAAGATATTTCAATATTTCCCAATTCCAAAATAACTTTTTACACTTCAGCTGAACTTTTCTATAAGTTTCCAAAAGTACTTTTGAACAAATATTGTAATGTATACATGGGTGCATTGCAGTGTGTATTATCGGTATTTTAGCTATACCTTATTTATATTTGTTGTCATATTTCCAAAATGAAGATATTTTCTATTCACGTACTTCTTTCTACTTTACATATATCTTCAGCAAGTCCAGAGGCCTCTAATTGAGCGATGTTAATAAATCACTGCGAGCTAGAAACTGCGAATCACGTTTTGCCAAACAATTTTTTAACATTTTTATGTGCACATGCCCGGGAACACGGTGAGCTCAAATAAAATGAGGACATATCTAACATCAGATATCTACTTGTCTGACTTCTGTGTGAAAAAAAGGTCTCCAAAATAAACCCTTAGACGCAAAAGCTTATATTCCGTCGTGTGGATGAACAAAAGTGTTTGACTTTTTTTATCAAGCCATAACAATGAAATATAGATTATATAAGCTTTATTTTATGAAGCCGACTGACCTTAAACACAGATTACAATACACTTTGAGTGTTAATGAGAAAAAAAAATGTCGTACCTGAAATATTGTTATATGAACTGAAAGGACAGGCGGGATCTGAATAGTAATGGCCTTATAAACACACTGAGGTCATTGTGAAACTAAATCTGTGTTTTCTGCCCCTGGTTTTGTCACTGGGAGGCCACACGGCCACGAATATGATATACAACTCACACCGTAAAGTTTCATTAACTTAACAGGCTGAAAAAATGTTTTATGACACGAGTTCTTCACAAGTCTATAAAAAGAGTTGGTCAAAGTGTTGAATAAATCAAAGTGACAAGCAGCTGACTCTGAAGTTGACAGCCCAGTGAAACCTTTTATAGATCTAAGTGCCCCGGAACACATATCAGTTTGTTACAGACCTCCGCGCCGCTACAGCTCTTATAAACCTCACATCTTCCGGGAGAAACCGAAAATCATTTTTCAGCTGTAAATAGCGGATTTTTGTAACAAATCCTGCACTTTTATTTCCCAGTGTTCAGCATCTGTTCTGGTATAAAACTCGCTTCATCTTTTATAAAAAGTTCCTGCTGACAGAGGTGTTAAATCCCCCCACCCAAAACTGGTCGAATCATCCCTCTCTGTCTTTGCCTCCCTTTCTCATTTTTGTCTTCTCCTCTGTCTCGCTCTCTCCGTCTTCCCCCATCTCCAATCCTCCCGTCTGCAGCGTCATCCGTCTCACTTAAAACTCTTAAACCATGGCAGCGCTCTCTCCCGTTTCTAGCGCCTTGCTCTCGCTTTTTTTTACCCACGACTCAGTTCTTTTCTGCCTCCTCACTTCTTCCCCCTCTCCGTCTCACGCTCCCCCCGTACCTGGACTCCGCTGTGATTGCTTATCTGGGGAGAAATAAAAGCCTGTGTGCTCGTCTGTGTGTGGGTGTGCAGGATGGAGCGCGTGGAGCTGTGTGCCTGCTTCTCCTCTGCACTCGGGCCTTTGTGTGCCCTTATGTGTGTTTTTGTCTGCGAGTGTTTGTGACAAATGCAGATAGTTCCACAGATGGCCCATAAAAGCAGCAGCTTGTAATGAAGCAACTGAGACCGAAATCATGGTTATGGTAAACCAGGGAGAGACAGAGATGGGAAGGAGGAGCAGAGATGGATAGATAAAGAGAGAGCGGAGAGGTGGGAGAAGTGAGGGGTAAGAGAGAATAAATAAGAAAGGGCAGGCGGCAATAAACCATGAAAATGAGTGTGGTGTTGCCGCTGGCTACTGAATAAACTAGTGTAATGAAACTATGCGATGTTCACAATAAACAAGGCAGAGAACGAATGGAGGGATGAAGGGATGCACAGGAGGGGTGATGTAGAGGTACGGGTGGTGCAGGGGAGAAGAGGAGCTGGCACACCATCAAAGTTTTCCAGTTGAGGAGGTGGGAGCGAGGGAACGGGAGGGAGGGGATGGGTGGAGTGTGACAGACGGAGGCGTTGAGGGAGGGGGTGCAAAACAGAGGATGTGGGAATCAGAGATGTGAAAAATAAAGAAGAAACAGATGATTAAAAGAAGGGAGAAAGATAATAAAGGGGAAATGAGGGTTTATGAACGTTATGGAAAAGATTAAGTTGATGGAACAGAGATAGGTGGAATGAAAGTGCGATGGAAGACACTCGGTAGAAATTAAACGGCGGAGAGGTCACACGTGTTGGCAGCAGTAAACCTGCACTTTGTATTGACCCTGTTTGTTGTTTCATTATTCTGTCTTGAAGACAAAATCCGCCGCAGATCATATCTTTGTTTTTTTATTTTATTCAACACTCTACTTGAAAGGGAGATGTGATTTCTTGGCTGCCTCCACTGTGTCTCACAACCAAAAGCTTTCAGAGTGTGTTCCTCCGCTTCTTTGTGGGCATTGTGGTTGAGGACAGAGGCTGGAGCGGGTCAGCCACCAGCAGAAGGCCGTCGGTTTGATCCCTGGCTCCTCTATTCAGAGCCAAATCTGTTCCATAAAGCACTTTGAGTGACTACAAATGCAATAAATACAGACCATTGAACACGTTCACATTATAATGACGCATCTAGCTCTTTAATTCTTCATTTTGGGACCCTCTTTTGATTTCGCATATCGTCCGTAAGATCTTTTCTGTTCTGTTCTGTTGATTGTTGGGAGTCTGGGTTTCATTCGATATAGCACCAAATAAATCAAGATGCAACCAGGAGTTCTGCGGTAGACAAATAATCCCGACATAATCCCCTGTAAGAGGTTTAGTCCTGGCATGTGTGTCACCTTGAACCCCCGACTGACTGGTACCTGAGCAAGTGGAGCAAATGTTCCCCCATCAATCATTCAGGCGGTGCGCTGACCCACTTCCTGTTTTCGCAATCAAATAATTACATTTGTATTATCTGTACCAATAATTACTTTTTGTTGAAGTATGTAGCTTTCGGAAAAACCTTTGAGTTGGTTCAGTTACCAAACGAAATGGATTAAACAATCATGTTAAACTGTTAAAAGGTGACTTTTAAACCTACAGACCACTTTGTAGTAATTTCATTTTTCGTCACAGTTTGGGAGGAATTCTCTTTTCTAACATATGAGGACGTGTGTAATGATCTCTCCTTTCATCCAGCTGCTCTGCGCTGTGCTTTCATTATTATGATTAATCTCTCATTTTCTCGAACGGGGTAAATGAGAGGCACAAGTGTTCTCCGAGGGCCGGCCTCACACTGAGGTCTTCTCCTCAAATAAAGTAGCCCTTTTTAAGTCGGAGCTAAAGTCACCTTCTGAGTCGCGCAGTAAAAACGCTTGTTATTCGAAATCATGTCGCTTAAAATGATTCCGCCCTTTGAAGTTTGGATTAATCGTTCTTGGGTTACAACTGCACCAGCATGTGATGTTAAGAGAACAGGTAGCGCCGGAATCCCATAGTTCTTGTGAGGTTATTCTCTTCCTCTAAACTGTTTGTACTTTGTTGCGGTGGTTGCACTTTGAAGACACCTTGTGGGAAGAACACCATCCCTCACGTTTAACTTTGTGTAACAAGGTTTAATTATCCAGATCATATTGTGAGTCACTGTAAGGCCATTTAATTTATACAAATTGCTTTCCCTTGTTTAACCTTGACGGTGACAAAGTTACCTGCCACCTGCTGCCATTTTCCACAAAGTTTTAATATGAAATTGCAATTGTTCTAATATTCATCATTTTTTGCCATTGATGGATTTGGGTTTTTTATAGCACATGCAATCTTAATAATGTAGTTTTTCTCAACTTAATCCGAGAGGTTAGTTTGTGTACAAATGCAGGAAAAGTTTTTAAATTACATTTCTTTCTGAGGGAAAAGGTTAAAAAACCAACAACCAATTTAAATTTTTTATCTTTCCAAGTTTTCTCCCCCCCCCCTTTTAATACACAACCAGCCACACGTGTGTGTATGTACTGAGTGTGTGAAAGTAAATGTGTGTCTGATAGGACGCTGAACACTAAACATCCTGACACTGAGCAGGGCCACACTGGTGAAATCGATAGGTTGCAGCATCAGACCAACCTGACATCCACACAGAATACCAGCACAGAGGGGGGGGGGGGGGGGGGGGGTCTCCACTGTGATGGATGACCCTAGTTAGATCTGTGTGTGTGTGTGCATGAGTGTGCAAGTGTCCATGTGTGTGTTCTCTCCAACTGTGTGGAGATAAGGAGGGAGGGAGTGCGGGTTATTAAATTACTTTAGCTAAACGATTTTTCCTCTCTCCTATGTGCTGCCCATGCTCTGTGAGTTGGGCGGGTTAATGGAGCCGCTTAAAAAAACACCTTTAAACTTTGTCTCAACCAATTAAAGTGCATCAGATGCTCTGTTTGTCTGCAAAAAGAGTCATTTAGAGGGAAAGTTATTTCTGATATTGAGTTCTGTCTGTTCTGTTTTTCTTATCTATTTTTAAATGATCTGCAATCCTTTGTCCTGTGGACCTCGTTGAATTCCAGATAGGTGCAAACAGTTGCGGTTCGTCATACAGGGCGCTGGGGCGCCGCCCACCCTACAATTTTGAGATGAAAAAAAATAAAATAAAAAATGACATGTCAAAAAACATTATATATCAAATAATTTAATAAGAAATGTACTGTTTTAAAGCGTTAAATGTGTGCCGGAGACCGTAAGCCCCTGTCAAAAACCACTTAATATATTATATTTGGTAATATATTTGCCATTCATTATCACTGAGAGAGAAGCCACTCCTCCCTGTGGGCGCCGGGCAAGTGGAAGTCTATGGAAGCCAACAAAAGGGGCAGGAACATTTGAGCAAGGACAGCTTCTCAATGGCGGATGACAGTTCGAGCCATGGGCGCACTTCACTTGCGCCTACAGCCAATGAAAGGGTTTCTTATACATCATGCTGACTAGGGTTGGGTACCGAGAACCGGTTCCAATACAACCGGTACCTACCCGGACCGAAATGCAACGGAGATTTCGGTGCCTCATTTCGGTGCCTGAGCCAATCGAAGCCTGAGGTCTCCGGTCGTCCCGCCTCCTCACACTTCCGCTCCTTCCTTCACGGATGTCGGCCGCGGCTGCCGGTGGACAGACTCTTGTCTCCGCGCTGCCCGCGCCCCGCGTGCGTCAGGGCTTCCGTGCAGGTGGTGGGGGGGGAGGATCTCCTCGCGGGACCTCTCCCCTCCGCCGGGCGCATTTCCTCCGTGGCGGTGCGCCGTGACTGGGTCGGCTTGGAAAGGCTCGGGGCGGGAGGAACGAAGACCACGCCGAGAAATGTTTCATAAAAGCGACCGCATTTTAGGGGGTCGAAGGCGGGGGGCTGAAACCCCGCGGAGACACGGGGGTCTCCGAGTGATTGAAAAGCGACCCTCAGTCTTCATTTGGCTCAGGCACCGAAGTCAGAGTCACGAGTCAGAGTGTGTGTGTTTTGTATTTATTTTTATTTATTTAAGTATAGTGTAAACTTTTGTTAACAGTTCGTATGTTATTCATAGTTTTAAGTTAAAAAGGGTTTTGTATTTATTTATATTTATAATCTACTTTAAACAGTTAATATATTTGGCAATAAAAAAAGTCTTTCTTAGTCAAGCATCGTTTTGTGCACTTTTTTGAAAAAAGTATCGGTTCAGGCACCGTTTAGGCACCGGTATCGTTTTAAAAGTATCGGTTAGGAACCGGTATCGGATAAAAACCAAACGATACCCATCCCTAATGCTGACAGGACTGTCCAATCAGAGACCTTATCACTGATCTACAGGAGCTGCATAGTTAGCAGATACTTTTAATCTGCACGGAGGTGCAGCTCCGGTCCCGGAGCACTGAGTGAGACAGGTAGAGGACAGACAGTGGACAGATAGAATCATTGTTGTTTACTGTGTCGTGTGTGTAGTTTTATCGATCAGTAATAATCAGCTGAAATTTTTAACCACATGTTAACGTGCATGGGGACGTGCTCCTCGGTCTTGTAATGATCGGGGACCGGGACCGGAGCACCTCCCGGAGCACCGGAGCACCTCCCCGGGGACGGTCCCGGAGGAGCACGTCCCCGGGGACGTCCCGGTCCCGGACCAGAGGTCCCCGGAGCACCCCGGAGTTTTTTTTTTCTTATTGCGGTGGGCTATTTAAACCGCGCCGCCCAAGTGCGCCCCCCCCCAAAAAAATGTCACCAGCCGCCACTGGGTGCTAATAATAAGGAGTTAGCCGAAGAGAAACCGGAGGACTGTGTTTGTGTGAGTTCACTGAGGAATGCATCATGTCCACAGAGTCACCTTCGTCAGTACAGGTACAGAGGTGAAAACATAGTAATGTGGGTGGAGCCTATAGGAGTAAAACCCAGGGTTTCCGGTGACATTTTAAGAAAAGGATTTCCTGTCTCCGCCTCTCGTTAGGGAGCACACTGAGTTTATAGTCCTCCTGCTTCTTTCGACTCCTTCTCTCCTCTCCCACTTCAACTCTCTCTTTTCCGCCCTTCCTCACTCCCTCCATCTCAGTAGTTTCACAGTTCCATTTGTCTCGTCGGGCCTCCTCTGCTTCTCGCTTTTCTTTCTCCTCCCCTTCCTTTTCCCGTGCGTCCCTCCCCCTCAACCCATGTCCGTCTATTCCCCTTGTCCCCAAACCCCTATATGTCTCAACAGTTTCATAGTTGTATCAATCAAGTTCAAACAATAAGACCGGAGTTGGTCCCTGTTCTCCCATCTACTTCCTGGTTTATGGCTTGTAATACCTCTTATCTCCCCCCTCTCTCTCTCTCACTCTCTCTCTCTTTCTCTCTCTCTCTCTCTCTCTGTCCCTCTGCCTCTCTCGCTGTCTATGTAGTTGTGTATGCGGATGTTTACAGTTTATGCACAGTTGTACACACCCTCTGTCTTAGGCACAGAACTGTAAATGTATCTAGAAAGAGTAATGTGATTAACCATAAAACACTTTTACATTTCCTCTCTCGCTCTGTCTGACTTTAGTCTGCGTCACTGGGATTGCAGTCAAAATGGATCTATCACTCGTGGCATAATGTTTTATAAAGAGAAGAAAAAAAACGAAATGACCCTGCGTACGGATCTGGCCGTATCTGTGCCTGGTGTAAAAATGTAAAACAACCAATAGAGTTGACTATATGTCACAGGATGATTCGGACCATGAAACCTGGTTTTGCAGCGTGTGGAATGAGGCTCCGGAGCAATCTCTGGATTAGACACATCACTGTGCAAGAGCCGGGTTTATTATTTGGTGAAGAGACAGCCGAGCTGCAGGAATTGCACAGTCCAATTAATTCCAAAACATAAAAATGTAAAAAAAAAAGAAACTAAATCCATGTCTGATTCTCTCTCTCTCTCCTTCTCTGCAGAACTTCAAAGTACATCCTGTGGAAACCCGGGTGTCCCGCCCAAAGCAGTGCTGGGTGGTGGTGGACGTTTCGCGGTGGGGGACCAAGTGCGGTACAGCTGTGTCCCCGGTTACGTCTTGGACGGCCACGCCACGCTCACCTGCAACACCAACGCCGGAAACACGGCCGTCTGGGACTTCCCTGCTCCGATATGTCGAGGTAAAGTCGACTGAACCCGTGTGTGTGCGACTGGATATGAAGGGTTTTCTTCTCACCGCTGATTTTAACCACATCTCAAAAGGAAAACAAGCATTTTCCAATTCAATGTTTTCTATATACTCGCATCCAAATGATGCTTTCCCGGGATGATATATAAAGAAAAACCCTTCATAGAATTTATGTTTGTGTGTCTGTGAGGCAGACAGAAAGACAGACAGACTGTGCATGCATTTGTGTGTGTTTGTGTGTGTGTGTGTGACTGTGTGTGTGTGTGTGTGTGTGTGTGTGAACGAGGAAGCCAATCCTGGAGCGCTGGTGTGTATTTTGGGTTTTCCTGAAAGTGTGTGCAGTTCTTTTCATTATACACTTTATTTTGAAAGGTCTGAGTAGAAGAGCAGCGAACACGGAGTGTGATTGTGTAGTAAAATGTATGCCCTTGTTTATTTTGGGATTCTGGTGTAGGTGTAGATATTTGTGTACATGGTGCAATGTTACACTACATTACATATTCTAAAGAATATTTTAGTCATTTTTTGTAGGTCACCCCACATATACTGTAGGTGGATGCATAGATATAGTGAGTCATTTTTTTCCCTCAGCATAAGTAACATAGAGATGACGTCATGTTGAATATATAATGGTAACTATTTTAAATGAGGATTACATCAAAGCTCCCTTGTCCCTTGCAGATAAACTTTCATTGACTTTGTGTGAATAACCCCCCCGCTGTGCAGAGTTCTGCTTGTACAACAATCCCTACTGAGAGTCACGCTTATCATCTTTGCAGATTTACGCAGCCCTCAACTGCTGACTGATCATTGTTTTACTTTATCAGTCCATATGGTTGAATCCCAGTGGTGCCCATTTGTTAAATCTTGTTTTGAGTAAGCTTCAGTACACAGAAAACTAAAGTAAACCAGGGAGCTGAACATATATCAGGCAGGAAGATTTATTTTATATATATTAAAGCATTTTGAAGGTATTTTTAATATTTATTAAGATTTTCCCTTTGTGGCTTTCTTGATTTGATGTTTGCTCGAGGTTGAGTTTATTGACTCTCACGATCCAGTTGGTGCTTTTAGCCGGAGGAAGCCGTCCACGGTCGTCCAGCAGACTCGGAGATGCTGGTTCTCATCCCTGGTCTGCTTCACACTCTGCAGCAAACCACCCCAGTGTGTGCTGGGAAGCTAAAATGTCAATACGTTTCTCCAATACGACATTTTAAAACATCCACTGGTTTTGAGCTGTGGATGCCCCCCCCTGTTGTCAGAGCTGCTCAATCAATGGCTCTTTACACCTCCCTTTATGTTCCCCCAACGACTCATGTGACTGCAAGTGACATCAGCGACCCGAACTCACCCAGGCAGAGACTGTGATTTCGTTAAGGCACTGAACTTTGCCGCTCCACCTGAATGCGTCCCAGTTGTAGATCTGATCAGCAACCCAGAGTCAGTCATCCAGAAGAGCAACATCCCTTAACACTCGGGAGGGAAGGCACTTACACTTCTCAGAAGGGGCCCCAAACAGCACCACCCTCCCCGGAGTGGGGGGGGTGGATTCACGGTTTTTGAACCGAGATCCGGTCATGGCATGTGCACCCCTTAGTGATGCAAGTGCAAGTGAAGAACAAGAAAGATACCACCTACGACTTCAAATAAAGAAAGGGGGATAATTGTTTGCAATAACTGGAAGCCGAGAAGCAGGAGAGAATGTGAGCAAAGCACCAAACCTGTTGGAAGCTTCTGTACGAGCTGTGAGTCCCAGTCAACAGCAGGGAAATGGGGGAGTCTTTCAACACAGTTCAAGGACACACACTGTATATATTCACACTGATATCCATGTGTAATGAATAATGAATGTGTTCCAGGAATCCAGGCCGCGCACTCTAACATATTTGGTTGAAAACTTCATAGTAGTAGCTTGGAAATGTACTGTGGAAACTAGAGTCAGTATCATTACGAATGAGATACAAGAGTACAGCTTCACATTCCTGCACTGTGCAATTTTCTTCTCCAAAAAATGGAAGACAGAACAAAATCAGATCAGCAGATAAAATGTTCCACAAAAATTCCACTTGACCAACTAATCAAAGCCAAACCCTGACTTTCAATTAATATGCTGCTTGACTTTTTTGCAGAGATTTATACCAAAACAATAAAATATTAGATCAATAGTTAGATATATATATAAATAGTTAGATAGATAGATAGATAGATAGATAGATAGATAGATAGATAGATAGACAGACAGACAGACAGACAGACAGACAGACAGACAGACAGACAGACAGACAGACAGACAGACAGACAGACAGACAGACAGACAGACAGACAGACAGACAGACAGACAGACAGACAGACAGACAGACAGACAGACAGACAGACAGACAGACAGACAGACAGACAGACAGACAGACAGACAGACAGACAGACAGACAGACAGACAGACAGACAGACAGACAGACAGACAGACAGACAGACAGACAGACAGACAGACAGACAGACAGACAGACAGACAGACAGACAGACAGACAGACAGACAGACAGACAGACAGACAGACAGACAGACAGACAGACAGACAGACAGACAGACAGACAGACAGACAGACAGACAGAAATATTCAGGCATCCAGTAGCACACAAGAGCATACGAATAATAAATGATCAAAATGAGTCAATAATAAGTTCACTGCAGTGAAATGAAGGTCTCGCCACTAGAACTAAGCCAGTCAGAGTATTCAAGCCAAATATAGATAGAGATTTAAAGAGATATAACTGAAGCTATACAAAGTTGTGATAGATAACTGAAGCTATACAAAGTTGTGTATCTTGTGTATATCCCAGCATTTTTCAAACTTGGGAATGTGCTGAGGCAACACCTGGTCCACCAGAATAAAACTGTCTCTAAAAAAGTGCAGCAGGCAATGAAAAGATCTGCAAAGTGGTCACATTGAACAGTCCTGTAGGAAAACACACAACAGAGCATTGGGAAGCGAATCCCCCCCTTACTTAAGACTTAATCTATACTCACTTACACAACTATAAACACAGCTCCAGGGATTGTTATTTACACTTTAAATGTTAAGATTATTTAAGGAAGCCATTAAAGAAAACATAAAGAGCAGTCCTCACTAAATGAAGCAACTAATTCACATCGTTGTGATCTGCTGCGCTTTCATGACATCTTTATGTTGACTGTTCTGAATCACTCCAGCTCATTACCTTGGAGAGGAGTCGCTGTTATAGGGCTGGTGCTCAACATATAACCTTGGATTCTGTTTCATAGATCTATTAATGTCTCTCTCACAAGTTGAATGCGGAGGATTTGCACTCTGTAAGATGGAAGACGCAACTTTTGCAGATTCCCGGCATCATATAGAAATCCAGTGAATCAATGCTGTGATGGGGTGTGGGTTGCATTGATACCATTCAAAAATTTGTAGTAGTCGAATCTCATTTTTACATAACACCGTCGGAACTAAAATGCAGGATAGACATTTAACTTTGCTTTGAATTAGAACTAGAAACTTTTCCTTCACAACTAAAACCAGTCTAATCTATGCAACAATGTGCTGAGTTGTTGCACAAGATGTCTCACTTTGCAGTTAACTGTAAATTTTGGATAAAGGAAAAAAGAGAAGTGGGAGGGGGCAAATGGCAACTTGTCAGTGCCGGATTAGCAACGTCTCTGTCACTCTGTCAGTGTGACTGAGAGGAGCTAAGCTACTAATACGTTGGCGCTGACTCAGAAACACACACATATACACAACTTTTCACACCCCCTGGAATAGTTGGGTTATGGGGTGTGATGGGGGTGGGGGGGGGGGGTTGGTGGCACCTACAGGCGTTCAAACCAGCAGTAATAGCTTTCTATCAATTATTCAGCCATGCAATCAAATGACTGGAAACTCAGTGCTTTTAGCGATACTGACGTGAATCTGCCCTCCTCCCCCCCGCCCTCCCTCTGTGGGATTTTGCCCTTTTATTCTTACAATTATACAAATGAATACATGAGCACTGTTTTGGCTTAAACACATTCATTATCTTTAATTCAGCTTGAATGGAAAATAAGTGAATGGTAATGCTGCTCCTTTCAACTCTATTTAAATTCACCTCTTCCCTTTATAACCAAACACTTTACAGGTGAAATCAATATCCCACAGTTTTTTGTGACTTTGAGCAATACATTATGCAACAAATGCACATTGTGGCTAATAGGTATTAAAACTGAAAAAGAAATACACTTCTTTCGGTTTCTCTCAAACAGACACGTAGTAAATTGGGGCCAGGAAATTAACATTGCCTCTTAGGTGTAAATATGAACATTATGGTTTCATAATTCACTGCCTTTCATTTGCAGCCTTTATGAGACTCAGTGCAGGGACAAACTGCAAACTAAAATTCACCTGGCGATATAATGCAACCTTATATAACATGGTGATGGATTGAAGAGAAGTTCTTACCTGACTGTTCACTTCGTACAGTATATTTGGTTTTATGTGAATTGTTATTTTATATGCTGGAATATCTTTGCCACCTCTGTGCAGTCACATAGCTAATTAGATTGTTTGTAACAGGCATAGAGCAAAAAGAAGACTGCCATCACTAGGATCATATAATGCCATGCAAGTCCCCTAATGGTGATTCAATTTGCTGAGAGAGACATACTTTTGCAATAGGTAATCTGATATAAATCCCACTGCTATTATTGCAGCCTCCCAGAACTCAGTTTGTCTCTTTGTGTAGAACATTTATCCATTCTGCTTTACAAACTATGTAGATCTACTCTAATACATCTGTATACATCCCAATAATGATAGAGGAACAAGTATTCACCTGAGCACACTTTGAAAATCACAATTTGTTACCTTGACCTAATTTTAATATACTTCAATGTTTTGCTGTTCTCTGTGGCTGATGGACTGAAATAATTAAATGCTGTACCTTGATCACATGGTCAGTGGATTGCTTAATTGCAATAGCCTTGAATTGACTTGTTAAAATTAGCAACAGTGTGTCTGCTCAACATCAACTTCGTTGCCAAGGCTCGAATCGAAACCTCACCTTCTACACACAGCATATCTATCATACGTATGTACAGCCTGGGTGTTAAGTGTCAAAACATAATTAAGTTTGACGACCATGATTAAGCTTCCATCAATTCCATGTCAAATAGCCTCCCCCTAGTTTCCTGTAATTAAGTAATTTGAAAAAACTAGAGTGAAAAACAGATGAACACTGCACTTCAGATTTAAATAGGCTCTAATACTAGCACTTATCACACCCAATTGTTGTTGGCTTTGATAGATGATAATGGAAGATAATGTTGTCCAGCAGGGCAGCAGCCGCAGCGCTGAGGCCTCAACTTTGGCATTTTGGTCGGCGCCATCATGGATTTTTAATAGACGCAACCATATTTGAAGGAGCCGGGGTTGGTGCCTGACTTAGAGCTGGGGGACACTCCCCAGCTACACCTGAGACTTGCACCCATTGGATGATACTTGCTGTCAATAATGCAGCCATCATGTCCAAACACGTACTAAGCTTAACGGTGTATTTTACTTTAATGGGACCATAATTTACAAAATAAGCATCATGCTGTGTTCAAGAAGTCTTGAATTTAAAGATTGAGACCATAACCTTGATGAAAATGTTTACTAGTGTAATAAATAAGGTGACAAGTAAAAAGCCCATTTTCCAATAGACTTCAGAAACCAGCTTCTTTGTACCGGTTGCGTCGCCCTCTGATGGCCTTTCGAGAGAAAACAGGTGTCAGGCAGTTCTGCTTTGGCTTCACTTTCTGGGCCTGGACTTGTAAACACAGTCTATGACGCATATATCTACAGCCAGCCTTTGTTCTAGTGAAGCTATTGCTGTTTGGTATAATCGTCAAAACAACAGGTTGATGTTGAACGTAGCAAAAGCCAGAATTTCGAGGATATTTACTAAATAATTGGACTGGAATTTGTGTTGATAACCAGCGATGGTTGTGAGCGTCCTCCTCCACTGAGTCCCTACATGTGATGTGTATAAATAAACTTGACTTGACTTGTCATGTGTAAATGCAGCAGCCGCTGAACCAATCTCACAAACACCATTTGAATCAGCATTGGAAGGCTGCTGTTTCAGCACACTTTTATTATACCCCAACAGCATTATATACTACCATGGGCAAAATATAATGGAAAACAACATACTGCACGGCTACAGTTTGTCACACTAATGCCTGCTGCATAAAGGAATATAATGTACATGCGCACGGTGTTTTATGAAGGGGACCTCTCTGTGGGATTGTGGCTGCATCTGTTTGTTTGTGTGTTTATAATGTGGCGTCAGTTGGTGCAGAATTATTTATAGGACAGAAATATCCCTCAGCATTCAAGACATCCATATTCACACAAACACACACAGGCGTAGTTGGCCCTGAGAAAATTTCATCATGATCCCAGAGATACAGAGTACGCTTGAATATGCATGAGGTGAATGTGTGTGTGTGTGTGTGTGTGTGTGTGTGTGTGTGTGTGTGTGTGTGTGTGTGTGTGTGTGTGTGTGTGTGTGTGTGTGTGTGTGTGTGTGTTTGTGTGTGTGTGTGTGTGTGTGTGTGTGTGTGCGTGAGTGCGTGGGGTGGTCTGAGTGAAAGAGAGCAAGACAAACTGAGACAAAGCATCACTGAATGATATGTGCATGGGTCTATGGTGCAAGAGGGTTGAACTGTGGGAAGTGAAGAGAGGCTGCGACTGATCCTCTGCACGTTTGCGTAGGCACACGTGCATTAATACACACTAATATCTACATAAACACAATTTCTATCCTGTGCAGTATCTCAGAGTCATAATAAGACCATTTGGAGAGAGAGGGAAAGAGAGAGAGAGAGAGAGAGAGAGAGAGAGAGAGAGAGAGAGAGAGAGAGAGAGAGAGAGAGAGAGAGAGAGAGAGAGATCTGCGCCCAGTGAAAGGGAGAAATTGGTGACACAAAAGGGAACAATAGTCGGGGGTGGAGCGAGCTGGAAGAGCTAGACGGAGAGGAAGTAGGGGGTTATTGTTGGAATTGAAAAAGTAATAATGTGCTCTGACAAAACTCGAAATTAGACTGGCTGAGGAACGGAAATGAAATCAGTGTGTGTAGCTGTTTGTTTGTAAGTGTGTGTGTGTGGATGTGTGCAGTCAGCATAATGAGATTTAGGCTGCTGATGCTAAGGTGCATGTTTCTCTGTGTGTGTGTGTGTGTGTGTGTGTGTGCGTGCACAGGGGTATATGCATATTATTGATCGAGCTCATAGTGCTAATTCTGCTGCAGTGTGATCAGAGAACATGTGGCTGTCCCTTTTTTATTCTGTTGTGAGTGATAACACTGCAGTCGCATGTCCCAAACAAAAAGACACAGCTCCAGCCTGATGTGTCCTCATATAACCTCTGGTGTATTCAGATAACATGTGAATGTAAGTGGAGTGGGCGTGTACGGCATGTGCACAATACAGGACATAATACAGGACCAACTCATCCCAACTGACATGACATTTCTTAATTTTCAACCTAAGGTGTCCTTTTATCACAATAAGTCCCATCATAAACATTTGTCATCCATATCTCTTTTCTTTTAATGGGTGGGAGCCAATCCCAGCTGTCTTCCGGTAAGAGGGGGGGTAACTGAATTGTGGCTAGTTTGTTGTAAAGCCAACACACAAAGACAAACAGTCATTCACCATCACCTTCACACCTACTGTCAATTTAGAGTCTCAAATTCACCTAATCCCAATCTGGATGTTTCTGGATGCTGGGATGAAGCCCGAGTACCTGAATAGTTCTCACTTCTGACACAGGAGAACATGCAGACTTCTCACACAAAGGCCTCTGCAAACATTAAAACAATCTCGGAGCCCGTTGGATGTTTTCGGGCTTTCTGGTGTTGACAGCAAATATTCTGGTAAAGACTCTGTTTGCAGTCTGACTTTCTTCTTTTATTGCAAGCGCTGATCTCCACATAAAACACAAACAATGATGCTTTTTTTTATATGAATATTACCCAGACTCCATTGCGGCTCATCCCTATTAGCTGCATGCGGATACAGATGACTTAAAAAGTAGATATCCGATGGATGCATCCTGAAATCTTCACCTACAGATTCTGCATATTCACAGTAAGACTCTGTTTATAGAGATTGGGATTCACACCAATAAACTTCCTGCACTGGAGAGCTTACCACTGCATCACCAATGCATTGATGTAATCACCTATTACAAGTCACACATTTTGAGCTCCCCACCCCCCCTACACATGAATGTGCATTGTCAGCTCGCTCCAGGCCAATACAGGATGTGCTCTCCTGCAGCATCCGCTGCTTCTTGTAAATAAAACAGACTCCAAATCACTCCACTAGTTGCATTTGCATGAATGAAACGAAATTTCAAATTTGTTTTGCCCCGGGAACTCCGAAAACTTCAAATAGTTTTCCTCCCTGTCCTAAATATGCAATTAGTGCGACTCAGCGCCATCTCAAATGTCACTGTCACGTAAAAGAAAGTAGTGGATTTAATTCATTATGAAAGCTTCCTCGTGAGCTACGGCACCCACCGCTCACAACGGGACCAAGATTCATTATTCTCCATCCTCAGTATTTTAGCCCTGAGTTTAAGCCCTGCATAATCTGACACATTCAGATGTGTTTAAAACCAATCTGAAAGGAGGAGGACAGTGAGTAAAGAAATGAAAATGCTCATTTAATTGTATCTGGTCATTCTGGCTTAAGACAGCGAGAAAGACAGATGGAAGTTGTGGAGAATCTTGTAACGGTTGCTATGGGAACCTTCTATACGATAGTTATGGAGCCAGATTAGCTATAGCTTTGTTCTCAACCTTTTAAAGTCTCAACAAATAATCCCTACACGGGTGATTTGGCACCAGAAGGGAGATTAATCTCACTGTGCCCGCTTCATAATGACATTAAGTGATATTAATGGTACTAAGTGACAGAAGCTGAATCAGGACATAGTACAGTAGACATGGAAAAAGGAAATGTCTCAGAAATGGATTTTCACATAAAGGATCCTAACCTGAGGATTTTACAACACTTAGTCACAAAAATCCAAAATGTGGCCTTTTCACATGTACTCGCTATTTTCCTGAGGTATTTTAACAATTACTATTATTCTTGTATTTTATATTTTACTGAGAAACAGTAAAATACATTTTCAGCTGTGATAACCCGTGCCATTATTTAAGGCTTTCTTTTTCCTCATGCTCCTTTTTAATTCATTATTCATTAAATATTTCTGGGTGAATTATCCCTTTAACTTTCTATGATTTTCACAGTTCACGTTGCGTTTGCGCGTGTGTGACAGAGAGTGTGAATGACTGCTCCTGACAGCGCGCATGACCTTCTGTCTGTATTACAGTGTGTGTGTGTGTGTGTGTGTGTGTGTGTGTGTGTGTGTGTGTCTGTGTGCGTTTCGCCCCAGGCTCAGTTGAATTGTTGCTAGGTGAAATGGTAAGATTGTCACGGTAGTGTTGCTATCGTGATGACAGTGTTAGCTTTAAAGGTAGGATCTTTTCTTTATCCTTTTTTTCACCTCTTTACTTCTTCCTGCTCATCCCCTCTGTCCAGCTACCGGGGACCTGGGGGCTGATGCTCTCCTTTTACGATAACAAGTTGTATGGAACGGTGGGAAAAACCAAGCCAGTAAAACTCAGACAATTCCTTTTTTAACCGAGGCAGGATGGGGCCGTGTAGCAAGGTGTCAAATACGGTTTTGATGCTTTTTTTGGAAACTGGTCAAAACTAAATATATTTGCACAATTTGATTTATACAATAATCCCCTGAGGGATATTGTGTTCCAGAAAACTGTAATAGTTAAAGACGGGGACAGTGAAGCATCGTGTTTCATTTCTCTGCAGCATTTTCTCAGTTTCAGTCTGTGTAACATTATTTCATGCATCAGATCCCCACAGAGGGTTTAGACCACAATGGCAATTTGACATACTGTATATGAATAAGTGTCTATGTATATATGTGGCAAGTAGCATGCCCTACTTCAGCTGACCTTTAACAGAGTATTCCTCCAACACACACACACACACACACACACACACACACACAGACACACTTACACACCCTCATTGGGCAAACGTGTGCTTCAGATTCAAGCTCAGCTGCACTATTGACTCGAACATGCTGTTAACACACTCAGAGAGTCTGTACGTGTTTACCTTGCCGTATATTCTGTGCATGCACTGTGTATAATTGTGTTTTCACTATTGATTTCTGGCTGTGTGCTTGTGTGCGCCACATGTACCGAAGAGAATCAAAGAGTTCTGAAACTCCTGCAAAAGATCAAATTAACTTCTATAAATCAGCAGCAGCAGAACTCTTATCTGCTCCTCGAGTGTAGCTCTCAGTATGAGAGATGAATAAACGTCAGCGGGTCATTGAAGTGACCTCATCCAATTAGCACGAGGAATCAAAGTAGTTGTGTGTTTGTGCCGTAAAGAAGATCAGTTGTTAGTCACCTGCCTGATATTCATTAGTTTTGACTCTTTGGCTCTTAAATCACACAAATTAGGAATCAAAGTGCTCTATACAGTATGTGACCCTCTTGCTCCTCATTCCTTTTCTATCCACATAATTATTTCAAGTCAAGTCTATTTATTGCATTGAAGATGAAAGTAATTAAGGATAAAAATACCTTCAAACTTCTCGCTGAGACTTACGTCAGAAAAGTTTATATATATAGAACGTACATAACATATATTGTCTTCATTCTATTAAAGAAGTTTGAAAAATGTGATGCAGTTATTTAGGTTAAGTCCAATTAGCCACTTGTTTCTTACAAGAACTTACAATATTATTTTTAGTTTATTTTTTCTTGTGAGTGAAATGCAGATAATTTCATTAGTATAGCTGCTTAACCCAGCAGGCGGCTCATTGTGATTTATTACCCATCAGGTAGGTAATTTGTTTTAGTTGGTCCTTAATAATAATAATTTGACATGGAAATTAAGTAATCACATAAAATAATTTGAGGAAATCTAATTAAACTATAACAGCACCGCTTAAGAATACCTTTAGTCAAATAAACAACTGAATATTGTGTATATTTGTAAGACGTCCAGGCACGTCTTACAAGCCCCTTTCCCTAACCTTAACCATCACAACTAAATGCCTAACCCTAACCCTTACCTTAAGCCAACCCCAAAACCAAGTCCCAACCCTCAAACAGCCCATTGAATTTGTGGGGACCGGTCAAAATATCCTCACAAATTCAAAATGTCCTCACAAATTCAAAAAGTCCTCACAAATCCACACACACACACACACACACACACACACACACACACACACACACACACACACACACACACACACACACACACACACACACACACACACACACACACACACACACACACACACACACACACACACACACATACACATAAACCTCTTCCAGCTTCTCTATGGTCTCATTATTATCTTGCTAATGGTTCCCCGTGGACATAAAGCTCTGCTGATTCAAGCAGCTGGAGACACACACACACACACACACACACCACACACACACACACACACACACACACACACACACACACACACTGGCCAACAGACAGGAAGTACCTATTTGTATACAGTGTATTCCCAGGTAGAGATTAAGGTAATACAGGACCATATGTTTCTACATGTGCAGAAAATGACACAGTTAATAAAGTAGGTGCCCTTCTTCTACATACGTTTGTACTTATATCTTAGTGAGGACACTCGTTGACATAATGCATCCCCTAGCCCCTTAGCCTTACCTTAACCATAACAGTCTAACCTAAACCTAACTCTTACCTACACCTAACTCTAACCTTAACTCTTAAACCAAGTCTTAACCCTCATACAGGCCTTGAAAAGTGGGTCAAAAAGTGAGAACTCTGATCTGTATAAACACAGTCACTGTCCCATCATGAGCCCATCATTGTCAAATGAGTGTTCATTCTTTTATAGAGACCATTTAATGGCCTTAAGTGAATTGTTGTTCAAGACACTTGTGTTGAAGTTTGTGTAACATGTAACAAACTGGTTTTTAAGTGGACGGACATGACCTATTTTAGCACTGACCAAAAGCACTGATTTCAATACATGAAGCACATCTGATCTGCATGCCAGTTGACTTAGAGCGTGTGATTAGAGCTCCTGACTTTCAGACACACACATTTTTGAATATGTAGAGCTCTGACAGTGTTTGCCAGGTCTTTATGTGGGAGGTAGTTCCTCTGTTTGTTTCATTTAAAATGTAATAACAGAGCAGGATTTGAAACCATATTAAAAACACGGTGTTCACAGTAATGAAACTTGCTCTTCACACCTCTCCGTCTCACTCCTTCCCTCTCAGATCAATGTACCAGTCTTGTAGTGACACTTGAAGCACTCTTATCTCGTCCCTGCAGACCCGCTCAAGTCTCGCAACCTCACTCTCCCCTCTCTCTCTCCCGACACTTTCCTCTCCTCCATCCGAACTTTTGTTAACACTGACGTGAGATTGCTGTTGTAGCTCATCTACAAGTACACTTCCCCGAATACGACCCATACGACGGCACCGCTTTCTGCCTCTCATTCGGTTTCATGTGTTCCTCTTGCTCTGTGACACTCTTAGTGTGAGAAAACCCTCTCTCTGTAACCTTTAGTGCTTTTTATGTTTATGTTTGTAGTAAAACTGCATAATTCCTCATTTGCAGAGTAGCTTCCATAACCCCGAGGCAGTGGCGGTAATGGTCTAAAATGCCTCTCAGCAGGGTAACATAATACCACAGCATCACAGCTTATGGTGTCATTGCCATTTAAATGGCAGTTTAAAGTCTGTGTTATCCTCTGTATGTTCAAACAAAGCATTACAAACGGGTCTGGCAAAAATACAGTCGAGGGAGTTGAGAGTAAACACAACACATCGTTTTTTCATGAGCCACGTAAGAGAGGGGAAATGTTTTGGACATATTTGCTCCGATATTGATTATGTTTTTTATTGATCAGCTTGCCTTAATCCCCCCCCCCCTTCCTTGGTTCTTCTATTCAGTAGTTTGTACACCCAAAATAGAAAAGTAAAATCAATCCTGCACTGAATTAGTCGGACTTGTGGTATCGAGAGGATTCCAGAAGGAGACTTTTACCACAGTTAAACTCTGACACTGATTCAGTGTGTGACTGTATAATCAACAGATCCGACTCATGGTCATTTATTTAACCATTAAACACCAGGGATGCTGGGATAGCGGCGACACCAGAAACAGAAACAAGTTTATTGTCACTTCCATGTTACACACTTAGCGTTCATAGGAGCGACATACCGTTCATAAAAGACAACGTACACTCACTCAAGACACGGATTGTCATACAGTCGGCTAAACACATATTTCACGGAGCTGTTCCTGTTAAATCAGCTTGTAGACGCAGACTCTGACATACTTAGACACTGGGAGAAACCACTGCAACACACAAACACACACAAGCACACACCTGAGTGGTTGTACACAAACCTTGGTAGTTACTCATAAATACTGAACAGAACAATCCTGAGCAACACTGTGTGAAGTCAACATGTCTGCAGGAAAACGTCAAAATATCACTTCAGCATTTGCAACTGATGCTAAGACCAAAGCACACAAGCCCATAACTCGTAGTTAGTGGCATAAAACTTAAAATCTATATTACATTTTTTAATATTCTTTATTCTTGTACATAATTCTGACCCTGGGATATGTTTCTTCATTTTACAACAAGAAATGTTACTGGGGAAACTATGGCAATACTATTTTTGATGTATTCATATATGAATAACTCTTTAAATGTGTCTCAGTTTTACAGTTTTAATAACTAGTCTGTGTTTATCCCCTAAATGTCTGATTTTTAAGATTATGTCGTCATTGACTTCAACAGCGTGCTATTAAAAAGTTTTCTTTTTCGAAAAAAGGAAAATGTAAATTTAGTTTAATTATGGCGGGTTGTTTGGTCGGTCCCTGATTTATTCCCCGGCAGGTTTTGGCAGCGCTGGACGAGGTTCACGTCAGCCAGCAGAAGGTTTGTGTCAGATGTGCTTTAGCTAACTGCGATGTGATTGGTTCAAAAATGTGTTTACCATGATGGCTTCTTTCCCTTGTTAGTCTGCTGACGCTGCAACACACACAAGGCAGGGCACGCCGCACAAATACAAGCACTCACATATGCACACATACAGAGGCAGGGTACAACACACACACACACACACACACACGATCACAAACTTTTATTTCACACTCTGACACACACACACACAGACACTCGCACAGCATAGTGGCAGTGCTGTAGTCAGCAGGGGCTCATTTAAAAACTCTGTGTGTGTGTGTGTGTGTGTGTATGTGTGTGTGTGTGTGTGTGTGTGTGTGTGTGTGTGTGTGTGTGTGTGTGTGAGAGAGAGAGTGCAGGCTTGTGGCCAACAGCACAATGGATTTTCAGGACACCAGGTTTCTCTTCTTCTCTTCCGTCCCGTCCTGCCTCTCAGGGGGCATCAGCTCACTACTCCTCACTTATTCTCCAAGTCTCTATAATAAACTCTCTCAACTGTAAATATTTCAGACTTTGGAGCAGCCCATCGTATTTTTTTGGATTTCATATTAATGCTGATAACTGCCGAGCATCATCTTCAGCACAACAGCTCCCTGGAAACTGCTTCCTTTGTGATTTTGCTGATCTACCTGATTAGACAGGATCAATAGCTGTCACTTATCCTCCGTCAAATGGATTCATCTCAGCAGGATGTAAGAAAAAAGGAGGAAGGGCCAACCCAGACATTTGTTTCACAAGCTAACCTTGTTTATTAGTATTTATGTTTAACCAGGTAGACAGAACTCACCACACACACACACACACACACACACACTCCTCAGCACAGTCTGGACTCGTTCACGTTCTCCGTCAGTGCGGTTCACTCTGTTATGGCGCCGATGTTTGCTTTGTTACGGCGTAAGTGATTTTGCGCAGCTGTGCAGAGCCCCCCTCTCAGCCATTTCATTTCATACGGCACATCTCATTTGACTCAATGAGCTCCTCTCATTGCACTTGACCGCGGGAGTGTCGGTCACGTCCTTAATTCGCTCTTCCGCTGCACCTGCACCGTTTGCAGTAATGGTCACACATGGCTATTGTTATCTGGATTTCTCATACATACATAATCTGCTTCCAAATGCATATGGGCTATTGTGCCATGTATTCTTTTTTAAAACAGCCTTTTTAGCAACTGTAAATAGTCGACGTTCAGTGATGAAAACATGTATTGGTTAGCAGGCAGGTAAAAATAATGAGTCAGAGGCATATATTTTAAAATTTTAATTCAATGTGTTTTGTGTGTGTGTGTGTGTGTGTGGGTGTGTGTGTGTCAACATATACTTAATTGTAAATTGGACGCAATTCAAATATGAACAAATGTTCACATCTATAAGGAAAACATGCTTCAATCCATATTTGTCACAGACAATAACTATGGCAACACAAATAAGCTACTGTATAAACAAACACATGCTGTAATTGCATTGTTTCTTAAGGAGGACAGTGTTGCTAGTAGTTGTAATTGTATTATATTGTATTGAAGGAAAGGGTGGAGAAATGCCTGTGTTGTTCTTAAATGTATCCATATATATATATATAGATGTATCTATATCTATATGTTGCACTGAGTTTGAAGACCCCTGGGCCCTTGAAAGCTGTTCACTGTGTAATCTCATGGATGTGCAGACGTCAGTAGTGTCGTCAACAGTTGACAGATTATAGATGTGTTACCTGTCTGGAAAAAAACCACGAGATTATGTTGTTAGCTCCGACCAACACAATGACAAGCAAACACATGTTGTGTGATGGATAGACAGGCTGTTGTTAGTGTGTGCGTGTGTGTGTGTGTGTGTGTGTGTGTGTGTGTGTGTGTGTGTGTGTGTGTGTGTGTGTGTGTGTGTGTGTGTGTGTGTTTGTGTGTGTGTCTTACATCCAGTAAGGAGGATGTTACTATGGGAACAGAACCACCTCCACTACACAACATACAGTTCCAATTCTGATGAGCTGATATCTCTCTCTCTCTTTCTCTCTTTTGTTTCTATACTTATCCCTCTCTCTCTCTCCCTCCCTCTCTCACTGTTTCTCTTCTTTGCTCTCTTTTTCCCCCTGTCTCTTGATACTTTGACAGGTTAATGCTCAGCTACCGTGTCTGGCTTACACACACACACACACACACACACACACACACACACACACACACACACACAAACACACACACACACACACACACCCTCACACACACACGCACACACAGCCTCACACACACACAGCCTGAGGTGCTGTGTAACAGGGGATTTCAAAGGGGACAGCAGGATAGACAGTTTAATCTGAGAGAAAAGGAGGGATGGTGAGAAAGCAGGGGGGAGAGGGAGATAGAGACAGACAGGGTGAGCGGGAGCGAGGCATGGGGGGGGAAAGGTTATGGTCAGGACACGTCGGTGAGAAACAGAGAGAGGGGAAAAAAAACCTTCATTACTCTTCCACCCGGGAGGGAGCGAGTGGCCTGTTTTGTTTCATGATAAAACATTTGCTGTTTGTGTAGTCATTTTATTTGTAAGGGCTCAAAGCATACAGTTCATAGTTCATCAGATGGTGTCACATCTTTCCCCCCCCCCCAGAGACATTGTGTGTGTGTGAATTATTTAACAAAATGCACACGAAGCACTTTGCTGCTACTTTTGAGCCAAAACCTCGGAAGAATGACACTTGAGCTTTAAAAACATTTAGCTGCTTTCGAGGTTGCGAGTGCAGCGCCACAGATAACATTTAAGAGCTGTTCTTTAATCCGCCGCTGAAGGCCCCCTGGTGGTAAAGAGCCCTTATGCACCTTCCTGCTGTGTGTCACTTTATGATGGATCTGGCCCGGCCCAACTTAAATAAAATGTGTGTGCGGAAAGTTGCATGTAATCCGACAGATGATCTGGAGTGACGGCAAATACCCTTGACGACATAGTTGCCCCGCGTGCGCTTATCCAACATATTCTGTCTGTTTATATAAGTATGTAGTTGTGTGTGTCGTTCCAGGTGCAGTTGTGTGCGCGTATGCACCAAACTCGTTCATCCGCCCTGTGCACGTGTGGCTGTCTGGGCTGATTCCCGCTTCCCCCCCCTGGGATAGCACTGATTGACATCTCTATCCCTGGTTGTCATGGGGATGATGATGGATGTGTTGTGGGTTACCACGGAGACCGCTGTTTAGACGTGCTATCCGCATGCATAATGTAGGTACAGCATAAAGAGATCCTGTGGCTGACAGAGAGATAGAGGAAAGGAGACATGCAGGAAAAACTTCACCGGTTGTATTGTTTCGCGACAAGTCGGTGGCGTTACATACGTGCTGCAAACAGGAAGTGCTCCACAAGGTGAGGAGGACGCCTTCCTGCACATAGAGAGATGAAATGGGGCGAACAGTTCCAGAGACAGACAGGAAAGTGTTAAAAACAGCGCACGTCCTCAGATAGAGATGAAAGAGTCGGTTCTGCGGAATTACAGAATTTTCACTTCCCTCCACCTGTAGTGCTGAATTTCAAACACCTTCATCTGCAGAGTTATCCAGAAGTTTCACTTTTTACAATGAAAGCGCGAGATCCGACCCCCCGCGGGTTCAGAGACATGAGATGCGTTGAAATGCAGTTTCCCTCCCAAAAAAAAGTTACAAGCTATTCCCGAGGCTATGACGCACTAACCCACAGAGCAGTCTCTCTTCTTTCCTCTTTTAACTTATTTAAAAAAGGGGGGGAATTTAGTTGAAGTTCCGCTTTTGCCACATTTACTGTCGATGTTGCAGCGCTGAAGTTGAACAGTATCACATGTCACGACTTGATGCTTTCTCCCAAGGAGCAGATGTGTTTCAAAGTTGAACATTGTCGGAGCTCATAAAAGAAACTTTGAAAATGTATTTAAAAAATCCTTTATAGTTGGCGACAAGGTGACATTTAAAATAGGAAATGTAATTTTTTTTAAATAGTTACTTCTTTAAAATTACTTACTTTAACAGCTTGTGTGTCTGATGCATTGAAATAGGTCATCTCACTCTCTTAATGAGCAGCTGTATCCAAATCCTCAAGGTCACGGTTCAAAAATATATATTTTATGAGTGTAAATTACTCATGTGAATGAAGGAAAGTGGAGGTTGACACCCTGATAGAAAAAGGATGTTTCTCTCTGTTCCCTTGTCTGGGAAATGCTGACGTTGGCATTCAGGGGATAACACAAACCAAGAGCAGCTCTGTTTTAGGTCAGGGTCACACATACGCAAATGTGAAGTGAATACAGCAGGTTCACCAAAGTTCTAACTCAGAGCGAAGCCACGCTGCTGTTTCCCTCGCTGCAGGAAGGGAATGTTAAATGTGTCTCTTTGCTCTCTCTGATTGGAAGTGATCAGAAGACAAAGCTTCACCACTGAAACATTCACATAAGTTTGAGCGGTTCCTGGGTCGTAGAAGCTGATTTTACAAACCAACAGCATTGATTGTTAATTGCTCAGCAACTGCTAAATATGCTGCGGCCAAACATAATTTCCTATTCACATTTAATCATTTCCACTTACCTGCAGCAGCACGCTTCATTGTGGTGTATAAATGGTATCAAGCCATCTTGTAATAAGGAAGCTGTAGTTGCCAAAAACTGTCGGCTCAGTCTGCTGACTCTCAGGATGTCACCGGTCCAGCAGCTTTTTATAGCAGGTGGTCTGGTTCACTCTGAGCTCAGCCAGCGGTCAACTTCATATCACAGCATTGGTAGTTGATAATCTTTAATTGAAAAATAAAATAAGGGCTATTGTTTAATAGCTCATATTATATGTTTTTTGCGCAAGTGCTAATAACGACAAGTCCTCTGTTTGCAGAAGAAATAGTGATCCTTGAATTACTATATTGCAGTTTCCATTATTTTGACTTCCAGTTGCATGTGAAGATGATCCTGCAGCCCAGCACTGCTAAGTTGTAGGTATAGGTTTAGGTGTACTGTAGGTGGAGGTGGAGGTGGAGGAAGAGTTGTACTGTAGGTGGAGGTGGAGGTGCTCCATACTAGACCTCCAATTACTTTGACATTTGTCTGACAGAGAAGACGTGGTAATCTTACTGCGGTGAACCGCTCAATGAAAACAGTGGACATACCTCGCTGCACTGTACTGTCATGAATTTAGTCATTCATATTCATTTGCAGGCACCAGCAGTGCACATATATCATAACTAACATGCATGCCTACATTTACAGAAACACACAGACACCCACTCCCCGGGGAGATGCCTGTACATGCATGATTTGTTTGTTTAGACTGGCTTCACTTAACCTTAGCATGTTTGCATTTAACCTGCTATTTTAAATCACAAATGCATACATACAATATGAGGTTGTACACACACACAAATAGGAATTTGCATGCGTGGACTCACGTGCACATTCATGCACCCGCACATATAACAGTGGAGATGCACATACACACACACATCCTCCACTGGGTGCTGGTGTGTGTATCAGTAGTCAACATGCATGACTGGCTCATTCGCAGCGTAACAGGCAATCAGTTTATCCACCTATGCATGACTCTGAGATCCACGCCCTTCATCACGCGCACATTATTTGACATTCACATGCAACGATCTGTGTTTATAAAACAAGACACTATCGCACATAATCACAATTACGCTCACGGTCACAGCAGCGCCACCGTTTAGCGCGCACCGAAAACCAGCAGATACACTTGATGGTTCAAGTTAATGAAAAGCACATTGCATCAAAGCAATATTCAAAAGGCACTCAAACACAAAATTCTCTTGCAAGTGCGTGGAATCGTGTTAAATGAAACAATAAGGGAACATTTCCATGAGCATGTGTAGTGGTTGAGATGTGCTCAGGCTCTGACAGTTTTGCCCTTTGTATTTTCCACCACCCAGTCCGACTGCCTCCCAGTGACTCCACCACCGTGAATAAATACAGCAATTCATTAATCTAAAAATATGGTGCCTCTACAGGGGAAAAATGATGTAACCAGTGTGTTAAAAAGTTAGGCGAAGAACTCCTGATGAAGAGTAGGCACACAGGGATGCAGACGATGTAAATACAGATAGCCAATGAATCTTCACTTCCTCCCACTCTTAACTATTAAAATTAAGCCAAAATTTGGATTCGATTATGGCTATCTTGCAGAAGTGATGTAATTTTTTTTATTTAAATTGTTCTACTTAAAATGACAGAAACATTTAAGTTTGGCCCATGTCCATGCTACTAACATGGAGGTGGCTGGATCTGTGATCTTTACTGCAGCCAGGCACTAGAGAGAGATTAAGATACCATGGCTTCACTTTCGGGGAACTGTCAAGTCGTCAATTTTTAGTATATATGCTCCTTTTTAACAGCTTTTCAGCTTGCAGTAAATTGCACTAATGCGTGTCTTGCACCTTAATTTACGAACCCCTGTGTTGAAACATATGTGTAGCAGCGTGTGTCTTTCATCCACGCCCCTCTGGGAGAGCTTGTTTTGTCATCACCACCTGGGATCTTGTGCAAACTCTTCTCGAAGGTTTGCCGTGTTAAACCATGATGTCCTTTCACTGAGCTGCAAAAATGTTTGAGAAAGTTAAACAATAAAAACACACGTTAAAATGTTCTTTAATGTACACGCGAGGGATGAGATCGATGATCGCCCAGCACTGTTTACAAAGCTGTAAAGGAGTATGTGAAGATAACTGACTGTGAAGATTGGTTTAAAAGAAGATTTTATTGAGATGATTTTCACCGAGTCCAGTTTTAGGGTTTGAAAAGCTAAATCTCCTCGGGCGCTGCATTTTTAAAACAAAGACAGACATGTTGCGAATAAGATATTAGAAACATTCTGGATTGCATTTCTCCCAGCGGAGCACTTTAGCCTCATGAATAATCCAAACACACACTAACTCACAGATGCTCATGAATGCACGCTGCCCACCGACAGGCATGGACACATACACACATACCTCACACACGGAATATGGACACAGACGCACACATGACCAGGGAGCACCTGCATTGATTCCCGAGCATTAAAACCTTCTTGGAATTGACCTTTCCTTGAAGAGAGAGAAGTGAAATACAGAGAGAGGAAGGAATGGCCAGAAGAGGGAGTAAAGAGGGTTTTTTATTTGCATGTATTTGAGCTTTTGGCAACGTCTTGTATGCAGCAGTTGTGTGAAAAAAGCACTTTGAATTAGAATTGAACTCAATGTCAGGAAGCAAGAAGGTTACAAGTGGGAGGAGGAAGACAACAAAACCTTTCAAAATTATGGAAAATAGGAATAACAAGGTGCTTTAGGCAGAAAGAAAATGTCCAGCTCTTTGTTCTTCCTCCATTGGTAAAACACTGAAGAGAGACAGAATGAAACAAAACCACAAGCAACAACAAGTTCAAACGCGCGCACCCTGTTTGGTTTTCAGCTGGATTCACACATCCAGCACAGACAGGCACTAGCTGACATCCAACACAATTTCACACATGGCGAATGAAAATTCCGGGTTTTGTAACTTTCTTAAAAGTTTTTGTGACTCAGTTCCCTTTCATAAATCCCAAAATATTGTAGTTTTACAAACTAAAAACCTTAACAACTCTTTTACGCAAGGTTTTTGTTTTGAGTCCACAATTCCATTTCATATCTGGACTTATCCACCTAGTGTTAAACGCATGGAACTGCACTTAGCGGAAAAATACCAGAGGGGAGGATCAGCGATCATGGCGGTCCGTGGTTACCATAGCAATGAATACACTTCCGATTGACTATGGATATGGAGCTATAACATGGTGTAAACTATCTTCTTGGCAAGTACACACTGATGAAACATTCTCAGTTTGAACATTTTCCTTTATGCATCCATCCCTGAAATACATATTCATAATTTTCTAGTTTTCATACGACCCTTCTTCTCACACACACACACACACACATACGTCGCAATGCTCAAATCTCTCCATTTCTCCGTGAGATATTATCTGGAATTCGTATTTTTAAACTGTTCTATCCGTTGATCTCTCCTGCTCCCCCCCCCCCCCCGTCTCCGCCTGCATCACAATGCAGTCGATCTGCATGCCTCTGCCTCCGTTCCTGGTGTTGCTCTTTATCTATATTCATATTTCTCTATCTCTCCCTTTTATCTCACCATTGTTCCTGCTAATCCTCTCAGTCGCCGTCTTGATCCATTTCTATCCAATATTCATCAGTCATTCCTCTCATTCCATCTCCTTCTCCCCCCATCTCTCCCCTCTGTGCGCCTGTTTTGTCTTCTAATTGCTTTTCCCTTCTTCCAGCCAGTCAGTTCTTCATTAAATCATCCGTCATCATCTGGGTTTGCTCTGTCATCTGTCTTTTCCTCAACTAACATGAGTCTCTCTCTCTCATTTTCAAATTCTCTCTCTCTCAGAGACTTCCACGACAGCTGGATGATAGATACCACTTCTTAAACTGTAACTTAATGCATGGGTATAGATGGTCTGTCCTGGAAATGCTCTGCTGCTGTTAATGGTGCCGAGTGATGGGGATAAATGTGAACAATCCAACTTCAACTCTGCAGCTGTTCACTTGAATCCCGATTTTAAAAGCATTTTGTTTTCAAGTGTATTTTTCAACACCCAAATTCATGGACAGCACTTTAAAAGTAGCTTCTTGTGTCTTAAAACGAAACATAACAGCAGAGCTTGTCATTATTTTCAATAATCAATTTACAAAGTGAACATCAGAAACAACACGGAAATTTCATTTCATCCGTGTGCCAGTCTCTTCTTTCACTCTCTTTGTCGCAGATCAGATTAAATCAAATTTATTCATTCAGGTTTTAAAAATAAGTTTTATAATATCGCTTTACAAAGCAACGAGAAACCATTAATCCAGATAGAAGTAGAGATAGCAACAAGCACAAGCACCTCTCTGTTTTGTCAGCGCTCTTATTCTGTTACTTTCTATTTTCAACAATGACAGACTAATTGAATGAGAGTCTTGGAGTCATCGTAGACGCTGCACCTCTCTCTCTCTCTCTTTGGCCCCTTGTCTTTCCTTTCTATCGCAGTCGCTCTTTATCTGCACCAATCACTTCTGTCCCTTGTTCTCCTGTTTCTCCTCTTCCTGTTAGCTTTTTCATTCACCACAGCATTTTCTCATTCCTGGGCACACACACACACACACACACACACACACACACACAAACACACACACAGAGTTTGGGCAGGTATCCTTATTAGGACTTTGTATTGACTTCCATTGACTTAACCAGGACCTCAGATATGACATTTTGCCTCAGTAAAGCCAGACTTAATAGGCCCTAATAGGTTCTGGACTGGACAAGTTGAGTGGGTAAGATGGAAAAGATCCTGATGAGAAAACACACATAGAGAGTGAAAGAGAGAAAACAATTTAGCCTATTGAACATCTAGAGCACATTTACTATTCGTCAACTCCGACACATTTCCGAGCAACAAAGGATCGAAGAGGTGGATCCTCTCCCAGGATGCATTGCACGGCGTTGAAAAAGCTAACAGGCGAGCATTCTGGATGGCTGTTGCAACTGGAAATGCAAATAGGACAGGGGAGGTGGCCCCTGATTTGTGACACGGCTGGGGCAGCATTTTGTTCCATATGATGCAGATTGATTTCCTCTTCCATTCCTCTCTATATTCAGTATTACAGTCTCTATTTTTAAATGGATTCTTCCTGTAAAATCATTGAAGACGTGACCTCGATGTAAATGTAAACACCTCCTGTGGAATAACTTGTTCCATTTAGTGTTGATTTGCATTTTCATGCCCAGGTATTGATTATGGAAAGTAGAAAAGGTCGTCCACACACATCATGAGAGACAGAATGGGGTTCAGCGGTGGTACATGTGATCAGCTTGCTGACTTATTCTCGCTGATATCAACCACCATCTTTTTTTCTATATATCGATTGCGTAGGGCAGAATGTCAACTTGATATAGACTAGCATACAGATCCGCCTTTATGGTTTGTGGTTGATGTCTGTCGGAGCCGATTGCTGTTTGCATTTTCCAGTCTTTTCAGATATAGACAGCCTGTCGGGAAGTGTTTGGACTCGGCAATTGTAAGTTTCATCATTCAGAGGGACTGTCATCACTGGAGACGTGGCGTTTTGCTATCAAACTCTTTGTGACAGTGGATTATTACTGTGACTAAACTTGGTGACAGTAATCTAATAATGCTCTTTTTTAGAAAATACATAACTTTTCACTGTGTGTCATTTCCCTTCATTTGATCATTTTACATTTCTCTTCTTGTGTGGGTCCTCTCTAATACAGCAATTATATTGAATACTTTCACCAATTCACACACACACGGAGAGTCAAACATATTCTGTGGTGTTTCTTTTTTTTTGTGTATTCCAGTAAATTCCAGCATTTATACTGAGTGAATTTGCATAATCGTGGAATATTTTCAAAGCTGGATTTTCTCCTGGTGTCCAGATGCTATGCTGGTCCACCGATGATCAGAGGAACAGCCCGGGGCAACTTATATATGATGCTTTGCATGCGACGGAGCTTTGTAGATGAAGATGTCTCACTATGCAGTTTCAAATTCATTATAACTCTTTAATACGTTTTTTTTAAATGACCGTCAGGGTTGTATCTTGCACGTTACAAAGAATAAAAAAAACGGCGCTTGTACATTGTTCCCGACATGTAAAATACACAAACGACACCAGCATGAAGATGGAGATATTTACCTGTCTGTTGTGTTCATGATCAGCGTCAGAGCCGTGTCTACTTCAGGGTCTTTTGACCCAGGAGTGAATTCAGATCGGATCCATTCCCAACTGCAGACAAAACAAAGATGTCAGTTGCAAAAGGGCCTTTGTTGTTGTCTTTCTACGCTGTGATATCTTGAATACTCCTTGATTTTGCCATTATCCCTGGTTGGGGGAATAAGATTACTCCAGTGTCTTACCATTCTTTTGGTAGAGCGTGGTTTGTGTAGTCTACTTTATCAACACATTCGTATGTGTGCGTGTTTTACTGTGTTTGACACATGCCCTTGCAGGCTGCAAATAAAGGGGGGGGGGGATCTGGCACAAAAGAAGAGCAGAAAAGACATGTATCTGGCTGAAGGGAAGAGAGACGGGAGCCAAGTGTGTGTTTCATCAGGGCTGTGATGCGTTAAACTCTCAGGATGCAGCTATTTGTTGAAGATGTCAGAGATGACATTTAACACACACTGACACCCAGGGTGTCGCTCTCTCTCTCTCTCTCTCTCTCTCTCTCTCTCTCTCTCTCTCTCTCTCTCTCTCTCTCTCTCTCTCTCTCTCTCTCTCTCTCTCTCTCCTCCACACAAAGGTTTAACTGCACATGTTCAAAAGATAAACCTGGGGAGAAACACAAAGACAAAGTGAAACAGGCACATGAGCAGACACACAATCAGATGTAACCACGAAATAGGGCTAAACCATATGATTGCATGTTGCAGTTCATTTTCTATGCTTTTTTTTTCCTATCTTTGATTTTTGAATAGAATCTGATAGCAAATGTTATACGCATGCAGAGAAGCAGTACGCAGTTTGAGAACAGTTTTTGTTGGTGCGAGAGAGTGATACAATGGAAGATGATACCACTTTACAGGAACAGGATGTGAATAGTCCCTGAGCAATAAACCAAATCTCTACCACTTTCAGGGTTGATGACAAAGCAAGTGAACAGTGACGTCCCCCAGTCAGATCACAGTGACATTACTGTTATTGGTGTTTTTTTTTTAATTTACTTGTGTTATCACATTTTCACACAACTTCATTTGAGTCACTGGTGTCATTCAGGACATATCAGGTATAGAAGGAGAGAATAATTAAAGTATAATGAGTACAATTTTAGCTCGCTTTATGTGTTGCCAGCAAATTTGACTCTCTGGGTTAATCGGGGTTGAAAGGCCACTGTAAGAATAATACTCGTGATAGCGATCTTTCTATCAATCAAAGGCTGCTCTCTTTATGTCTCCTTCTGGTGAGCTACCATTAAATCACCCTTCTGCCCTAATTGGTCTAAATGTCGGGCTGTTAGTTGACTGGCAGACAGCATCTGTTTTTTGATTCCTGGACAGATGGTGGGAGGATCTGAAGGTCAGCATGGTTACTAGCTATGTGTGTGTGTGTTTGTGTGTGTGTGTTTGTGTGTGTTTGCCCCAAATGCTACGAGCCAAGCAGATGACAGCAACCAATGTTTTTAACGAGGTTCAAAAGAGTGATAGAAAAATATGACAGCAATATTCAAAGGGAGGAAAAAGGGAATTACGGGAGCGTCCGAGCCACAGGAATGAATTTAAATATAGTAAACCACAGCCACTAAGGCAGCAAAGCTGGTGAGTAATACAACGTTTAATGGGGGTGTTTGTCTGCTTTGAGCGCAGGACGGCAGTCATCACTTTTATGAGTTTTCAAAGCTAAACGTGGCAGCAGAGCTTTAAAGGCCATTAGTTGATACCTGGAAGCCTCAAGGGGAGCCGTCTGTGGTCATGACAAGCTATTGCATCAGCAAACAGTGATCATAAGTTGATGCACACCAGCAGAATGTGAACAGGACAGGATGCAACCACTCAAAACGGCAGCTGTAGAAGTTACCGCAGAATTCATCAAAGACACAATGGCTCAGTTTGGGTGTGAAGGAAATACAGCCTGTTCTCGTGTGAAAAATAATGTCATACATCACATCCAGATGGGTTTACATTTGGCAAAATGAAGGATGCCTTTAGCCCACATGTCTGCTGCATGGTCGAATAGCAGCCAAGGAATATGAAGCTGTTTTATGGGAGCAGATGGTGCAAAAAACTGTTCTCTGGATGCATCACTTTCCATATACACAACTACATCAACTCGAAACTAATTTCTTGAACAACAAAGTCAGACATCCTCCCTGGAAGCTTTGAAGCTACATTACTCTTTCACTCGAGCTTCACTAAACTGGCCCTGAAGAACAGTCCAAATATTATGCTGTACTCATCTCAGCAGAGATGGTGGGCGCACCAAGTGTCACATCAATAACTCCTTTAAAAAACATTAGTCATAAAAAACACACCGTAGGTCGTTGGCCTGATGTTCTGAGGTCATCGTGCGCAATTTAAGGAATGTTCACACCGTGTGTCATACTTAATGGCATTTGTAAAATGAGACTTGCAGTGAATAGAACCGGAACTCACTGTGGCGATTCTGCACCAAACTAGTAGCAAATACACTGTAATTACATCATAATATATAGTACAAGCCAGAACATCGGTAGTGAATATATACACCTCATGGCACAAAGGAAACGTCGGAAAGGAAATTAGGTGTTTAGTCACCGAGAACTCCAGCCGACTACTTTATGACCTTATTACCTCAAATAGTGACTCAGGCTTTTTTTTGTTTAACTCAACTGCAGGAGGTTACTTGAGGCAGGCTTGAGTACGAGAAATTAGTTTATTTCTAATTCCCTCAGTTTGTTAAATCTAATTGATCATGTTTTATTACGAAGCCTCGTTTTGCACTGATCCGATTACGTAGATTATCTTAATCTCGGCATGAATCTGTCAAATTCTTGTAAACTTATACGTACTGAGACGAACCAGTTGTAGAGTAGAAGAAACACTACAGAATCAGCAAATGGCCGAAAGACTACACACTAGAGTCAGTAAGACCAGGAGGAGGTTGAGATGTCCACAACAACCTTGGACACTCACACAGGAGACTGCTGTTGACTTCCTGTTTCTTAAAGATGGTTGATGTTTAATAATGATTATAATGATTATCTATAACCTTAATCAAGGATTCTAACCCGAGCTAAATCCTTTTTGTCCATCAACATAACCAAACTTTGTCCTAAACAGTGTCAGATCAGTTCACACAAAAACTTTTCTGTGCTGGTCTGAAGGGGAAAGTGATAAATAGTGATTTTGACGACTCTTTTTTTTCTTTGCATTGCTTGTCAGCCCATCGCTGCTGGACTGCATCCAGGAGCTAAGTTGGATTCAGTTCACAATGCCACCAATTCCATTACTGGGCTTTTGCAGATGTGCTGGCACCGTCTGTAGGATCTGATTCTTATGCAGCTAGAACTGTGGCTTAATGCATCCTGGCACGGCTGCGTTGGGACAGTGACATTGAGACCACAAGTGATATTGCGTTTTTCTCTGCATTGAGGCGACGTGGCACGCAGAGCAGCTGCTAAAGACACTTGATGAATGTCCGGCAACTTAGAACCGGGAGGAAATTGAATTAAAGGTTAATCATTTACGGGCAGTGTCCGTCCGTTCTGTTCTGCCATTCACACAGCAGGTAAACGGTATGAACGGTACAGATGGAGTGATGAGGGACAAAGAGAGGTGGCTGTATGTATTCAGCTTTACAACATATAGGGGGCAAGAGGTTGATGGATGGGTGGGTGGATGTAGATAAGAGAGTAGAAGGGATGGATGGATACAGCCTGAAGACAGAGGAGAGGAGAGGATGATGTAGATGGCCCATAATCCTTAGAGGCTGACAGCACACTGGGTCTTTGGTGATTGAAGTGTGTGTGTGTGTGTGTGAGTTTGTGTGTCTGTGTGTGTGGGTGTGTGTTTGTATGAATCTGATGGTGATAGTGATCTGACTATCAAAGTGACACAGGAAAGGGATGGAGTTATGGGACAGAAGGAAAGGAAGAGGAGGAAGATACAGCAAGTGGGGGGAAAAAAGGAGATGAGGCCAGAAAAGCTATTAAACATAAAATCAATCAGCCGAGAGAGAGAGAGAGAGAGAGAGAGGGAGGGAGAGTGAAGTGCAGAGAGAGTAAGTAAGATCTTAAAGGGAGACACAGCGAAACGGGATAAAGAAGGAATTCTCAGATGGCTGCGATATTGATGACAGCACAGTGGGGAAGAAGGGATGAATGGATGGGAGGGAGAGAGAGAGGCGGGATAAGGAGGCTAAGAACGCGCGATCAAAGCGCCCCAGGCCATGAGAGAGAGACGGAACGAGGGAGCGGGGGGCGGGGGGGAGTTAGAGGCGGAGGAAGGATGAGGAAGTAGAGGGAGGGGGGACGGGGGTAGCCTTAGAAGGGGAGGATGAATTGGGGAAGAGGGTAAGAAGAGGAGATGTGATGGTTTTACGCCAAGAAATAATCTGAATGCAGAAAAATGGAGGAGGTCTAGAGAGCAGTGAATCAGCGGGGAGGAAAAAGAGAGGGGGCGCATGACGAGAGAGAGAGAGAGAGAGAGAGAGAGAGAGAGAGAGAGAGAGAGAGAGAGAGAGAGAGAGAGAGAGAGAGAGAGAGAGGGACGAAGAAAAGGGCATCGCTCGCTCAGTGATGTGATAAGAAATGAAGGCAACACTGGTCAACACTACCTTTCTCTAACCACCCCTCTTCATCTCCCCCCTTCCCACACACACACACACACACACACACACACACACACACACACACACACACAGTCATACTCACCCTCCATCACACAGCTCATGGGTCAGTGCGTTGGGTCACAAGCACAAGTCCAGGTCCACGAAATAAAAGCCGAGCACAGAGCAGAACAGTGCAGCCCTGATTGCAAAGCCCTCACTCACCTTTAGATTTACTCAGGTTGGCCCCCGTGATGGAATCGGATTAGAAACACCGATCTGAGACAATAAAATACCTTGGGTGCTCATCCATCTTCTCGTCCGTGTGCAATAACTCGGAAAGTACCCGAGATCACAATCTACAGAAAATCTCAAAGAGGTCAAACAAAGCAACGTTTTGGTGTCTCTGTATTTTCTCACATTTTAGAGATTTGCTTGTAAGTGTTTGTATAGATTTGTAACTTTGAGGTCACATTCAGACTGTGTGTGAAAATGGACGCCATGTTGGTTACCCAAAAGGGAAGTCAAAGGGTCTCAGGTGCCGCCTGGTGGTCGATTGCAGTGTAGGTCAAAACCATTCCTCTACTATCCTAGAGAACAGCACATGGGACCAAAGTAAAGAGTCAAAGTTTTTGGAGTTTTTCAAGGTAGCTTTCTGTTAATTAAGGTAGTTTTTATCAAATAATGTACTTTTTTTCTAATTATTGGTTTGAATTAGTTGTTTTATGATTGACAGCTAAGACTGACTAGTGATTGGTCGAGCGCATGGATTGTGAGATCTAGGTCCTACGCCTCCAACCCCAGATACCTGCTGAGCACAATGTGGTTTGAAATCATGTGATTAGCACAAGATGTCGGCTTTTCTATCTGGTATATTTGGCTTCATTTTCTGTAACGTGGAAGGAAGCGGAGACGTGTCATCCATCTTTGTATTCGGTCAATGGGAGAAGTGCATAGATGGATGAACACTACACTTTACAACCAAGGTTCACAATAAAACAAACATACTCTCTAACTGTGTAGCCTTTAACACCGAGGTTAAGCTCTAACTGGGATAATAATCCATTTATTATTTTAGAAAACCAGTGCATGCAGATTCAGGTTGGACCTTAACTGAACTTACTTTTAATAACCAGATACCAAGGATTTCACCATCAGTCATTTTCTAACCATTCAATAATCACTTATATCAATTTTGTTCCTCATCTTTCAAACAAAGCTCAGTTCGAGCACCGAAAGTCGCCGCCGTGACCTCAGTGCTCCTCAGCTGTAAGGCACAGATTAAATTAAGTGCTTATTGGATTTAACTCACTGCTTTAACCTGATCAGACTCATACTGTATGTAATGAAATGTCCTTCTTCCACTCGCTCCAGACGGCGTAGGATTCCAAAACGAGAGGATCATCTAATTAATAGGCTGTAATCTGCGACCTGCTCCTAATGGCGACATGGTCCATTATTGTTTTTATTGTGACATATTCATTTTTATCCTGCAAACGGGCTGGAGAGGGAAGTGACGGGCCGAGGCAGGGAAGTGAGGGAGACACTAATATTTAACGCTGTCACACAGATGTCCTCTCATGATTAATGGAGCTGGAGTGAACCGTGGCCAGAATTAGCGCGTGCAACATGGAGAGCTGACGAGTGCCGTGTCATTTCTGGTGCACGCAGATTTAACAGAAGATAATCAGCGCTGGCTATAGGTATCCAGATCCCCCCCCCCCCCCCCCCTCAACCCCTGGCGTGCATGTGACAAATGTCCCTTTTTATTAGAGCAGCTGCTCCTGAAGCGCTCTCTGCACAGCTCCGTGTGTCTGGGTGACACACAGACGAATTTGTGAGGATCCTAATTGCATCACGTGTCGGCTGAAATGATCATGTTCGTATCATCGTCCGTACGTGACTGTCAGGTCTCTGCCAGATCTACAGTAGTGTTCAAATCTGCTTGTTCTAAAGGTCATGATGCCTTTTTTTTGTTTATGTCAAAGCATTTAAGAGACAGAGCTTGTAATGATTGAATTAGCATAATCCTACCAGATCATTATGCCACATTAACCAAAGGTCTGCTGTGTTTGAGAGAATCGCTGACATTTGTGATACACCTTTGTTTTTACTATATTTTAGAAGTTCCTTATCCCTTCTTTAATAAGAGCAATACACCGGGGCACCTCGAGGCCTTTCCACATGTCTGTCATCTGTCAGGGGCACATCAATAAGCTGGAGAGCGTGTGTGTGTGTGTGTGTGTGTGTGTGTGTGTGTGTGTGTGTGTGTTTGTGTGTGTGTGTGTGTGTGTGTGTGTGTGTGTGTGTGTGTGTGTGTGTGTGTGTGTGTGTGTGTGTGTGTGTGTGTGTGTGTGTGTGTGTGTGTGTGTGTGTGAGGGCCAGTATTGGTGTATATGTGTGAGTGTGTGTGCATGCAGGTGCATGTCCACCAGTGCTTGCGGATGTCCTGTTGTCATGAGGTGACAGCTGTCATCCTGTGAGGAGCACCGTCTCCCACAGTGCAGACACACTCACACACTGACACGCAAACGCACACACAAGCACACACACACATGCACACACAAGCCACTGCATCATTGTTTCTGGGTTTTGGGTCATTTACTCGAATCTTCTTAACCGTCTAGCCATGGAATGGATGTCTGTCTGGATAAAGAACTGGTCCGTCTGTCTCTGCCTTCCCTGCCTGCCTGCCTGCCTGCCTGCCTGCCTGTCTGTCTGTCTGTCTGTCTGTCTGTCTGTCTGTCTGTCTGTCTGTCTGTCTGTCTGTCTGTCTGTCTGTCTGTCTGTCTGTCTGTCTGTCTGTCTGTCTGTCTGTCTGTCTGTCTGTCTGTCTGTCTGTCTGTCTGTCTGTCTGTCTGTCTGTCTGTCTGTCTGTCTGTCTGTCTGTCTGTCTGTCTGTCTGTCTGTCTGTCTGTCTGTCTGTCTGTCTGTCTGTCTGTCTGTCTGTCTGTCTGTCTGTCTGTCTGTCTGTCTGTCTGTCTGTCTGTCTGTCTGTCTGTCTGTCTGTCTGTCTGTCTGTCTGTCTGTCTGTCTGTCTGTCTGTCTGAATAAATAAACTGCAAATTGTGAATCTCCTTCATTTCCAATACATCAGCCCCTGCAGTTTGATTCACATGATTCTTCTTCACCTTTCCACATGTTTTGAGCAGCAGCTTGTGTCAACCTATTGTGACACAAGCTGCTGTTTTAATCAGACAGGTGAAACACTGTTCTGTTCCTCACTTCTCACTCTGATTTATTTAAAAACACTTCGGTCTTTCTACGAATTCATTCACTTTACCTTATCATACTTTTCTCTTCTTACCTCTTTTTCTGTTTCTGTCTGAGTCTCTACCTCTTTTTGTTTCAGTCTACTTCCGTTTATCTCTGTTTTCTATTTGTGTTGCCCTGAGAAGCCTCTATGTATTTCCTGTCTCTACTCAGTGCAACCTGTTACGTCCAATTCTTAATATATGTTGCTGATGTGTCTATTTATTTCTATTGGTTAATCGTCTGTTGCTCCATGTGAGTCTTGGGCCACAGTTATTCTCCATGCCCCTCCTGTGGGTGGAGTCTGGCTTGGTCCCAACCTAATCTCTGTCATCTGTACATGCATCCACCCCCCCTTAGCATCCCACCCCTTGGTGGGTGATCCGGGGGGACGTGCATGTGCACCTGACAGCCCCCTGTCTCAACTCCTATAAAGGATGTGTCTTTTTCAGCTTATCAGTGAGTGCAGTTTAGGAAAGCGCGCATCTCGTGTTCCTCTGTCTTCCTCTAAATACCGATGATATCATCGTGATGTGCCGCAGAGTCGTATAAATCACGTGCCGTCCCAAATTGCACTCACTGGTGTGTAGGAAAAAATGCATGTCTGCTGTAACAGTGTGTTGCATACAGTATTGCCTCTTTTATGTATAACTATAAATTATACGGGTATAATTTATACCTTGTTTACAGTTGGACTTGTACGCTCTCAGAAAAAAAGGTTCATCATTGTGTCTTTTATCGCTGGGGCATTGGATTCTTGACTGGGCTCGACTTGCTTTTAATAAATGCAAATCACCAAATTTTGAATCAGATCACTTATTTTTGTCATTCATCTGAATACTCTTTAAAAAACTGCATTTTGAAAGAGCAAACTGAGCCCGTTCATCTCCAACAACTTGCCATACAACCAATGTCCCGGTGACAAGGTCCAATGTTGTATGTTTCTTTCTCTGTGAGTGTAACCGTATAAATTATATGTGTATAATTTATGCCGTGTGCACAGCGCAATCCATGTGTCTTTATCTGTTATACAATAATCAGCACAACCACCAATTAGGAATGAGACTATCAATCAGATGTGATCAGCAATTAGAGGAAAATTAGGCAAATCCACCGTCACATCTGGTCCACATGTTTTGGAACTAACCGAGGATTAAACGATAGGCTGCCACTAAACCAGCCAATTGGGACAGAGCCGAATCCAAAGTCTCTCGGTGGCGATTGGAGGGGTCGAGAGCGGGGCCCTGTGATTGGAGGAGAGGGAAACGTGCCTTGTTATTGGAGGAGAGGACAGCAGCTCTGAGTGTGACAGGAACTGCAGCCTAACCCCTAAACCCCACCCCCTGATTCTAACTGGCTAAAAGAGAACATTCTCCAAAATCTACTGGCTTAACCCCAAAGCTACAAGTTTAGTCAATTTCATAAGATACTAGTAAAACAATTGTCTATACAATACCATGTATATTCTTCATATATCTACTTCATAACTGGAGTGTGATGTAAGAGCTCCATGTTTCCACAATATGAAAACCATCCATTTCTAACATCCCAGCCACCAAATAACATTGAGGGTTGAGAGCACAGAGTGTTTCAGTAATATACTAAAACTCTGTTACCAAGGAGCAGTCGCCTCATAGAGGGAGAGAGGGGAGGAGTTGGGCTGGCTGACCTGTGATCAACTGGACCGGTTGAGACATGTTAGATCAATTCGAGAATTAGGTGTTAAATGCTAATCTGGTTAATCAGTAGATTTGAGACGTTTATAAATCTGACCCGCCCCCTTCTTACGTAGCTGTGAAATTTATCCAAAAGCAAGAAATTGAATTTAAAAAACCGAGAACAAAACAAAAAAAAGTCCGCCCCTCGGTCCCTCCTCCTCTCCCTAACCCAGGTTTTCTATTTGTCACTCTGATTTGATTGACAGCTGAGGACACATGTGGGGGCACTGTGAGGGGCGGCAGTGGGGTGGTGACCAGTCCCGGTTACCCCGGCAACTATGGTAACCAGGCCGACTGTACTTGGATCCTATTGGCCGAACCTGGAGACACCATCTCTGTCATCTTTACAGACTTCCAGACAGAGGAGAAGTACGACTACCTGGAAGTGGAGGGATCCGAACCACCAACCATTTGGTGAGTCATTGTATTTCCTGCTCTTCTTCTTCATTCATAAGTGTGTATGTCCAGGTTCCATTACGTTGGCGAGAAATATGGTGCCGCCAGACGGATCTATTTATCTGTCTGGTTCAGTATTTTTGTTTTTTTTCACTGGAGGCATGAGTCACAGCTCAGCTTTAGATATATACTCACCTGTAAAAGGCAATTAGCTGAATGGTGAAAATGGAAAATATGAAGATAATACAGCAAGATACCAGGTGGTAATGTGAGTTTTTTCACGACACAAATTCAAGTTAACGTTGACATTTTAAACAAATATTGTTCTGTGGTTGTGACAGAAAAGTAATTTGTGAGCAGTATTACAAAGGTACAGCAGAGTCCCCCTGTACTTTCTGTGGCCCAAGGGAAGGTGGTCCTGATCGATACTTTTAAAATAACCCCACCAAGGATCGCGTTCACATTCCTGAGATAATGCAGTCACGTAGCAGCTGGATTTATGGTAGAATTTAACCACACTAGGAGTACAGTAATAAAAAGTTAAAACGGGTCGTAAAAATATGGTGGAACTCAAGTAAGGACAGGTAATAAAAAGAAAACATTGCTACAGATATAAAATAGGGTTTTTATTTAGCTTTTTGAAATATAGCATCTCTTTTTTTCATAGAGAAAAATAAATACAATCTTGAAGTAGTGTAGGTGTGTGCATGTGCGTGCTATGAGCGCGTATGGGTTCAAGGTAAGGTACAACTCAAATTGTGGGGACCTAAGTGTGTTTACCCAGTCACACTCTAGGGACCTTATGGGGACTAAATATGAGTTCTCATTACACAAATCAATAGATTTAAAGTGAAGACATGTGTCAAGGTTATGGTAGAGGAAAGGCCATTAGGACACTAGTGTGTGTGTGTGTGTGTGTGTGTGTGTGTGTGTGTGTGTGTGTGTGTGTGTGTGTGTGTGTTTGTGTGTGTGTGTGTGTGTGTGTGTGTGTGCGTGCGTGCGTGCGTGCGTGCGTGTGTGCGTGCGTAGGTGTGTGTGTGTGTGTGAATGTTCTGATGTTTCCTCATGTGTTTCAGATGGTTCACTCATAATAATATTTCATATTTTGCTCTGGCCGTTTATTGATTGTCAGTAAATTAGGGTATTGATCATCATTTGTTGTGGCTGTAACCCATTTGAATCTAATCACGGTCGGGAGATATTAGTGTGTGTGTGTGCTTGTGTAATTAATTTGGAGGGAGTAATGGAAAGTGTTAGTGTTTCTATAGCTGCGCATCCTGCCCACTCAGCTGAACTCAGGTCTGTGAATGTGCATCTTTGCAATCACGTTTTAAGAAGCATATGATGAGAAGTAGAAAAATGCTCCTCATCAACTTAACAACAAATCTGTAACACAGTAAACCGAGTTGTAATTCTAATTTAGAAAAGTTCCATTTTCTAATTTAATTGTTATTTGAGAGAAAGTTTGCACTTAAGACCTCTTATACAGGGCAAACAATATGTATCATCAAAGATAGGTTTATGAGAAGGATGAAAAAAGTCATGAGAAAACTTTCGATTAATTTTTTTTTGTTTTTATTTAATGTTTAACACTGTCTTTTTTTGATGCTCCTGGAAAATATCAGTACATTTATGAGTATAGTAGTAACACAACCTATTATATATATATATATATATATTGATCCGTTATAGTTAATCGATGATTGATAATCAGCAATATATTTTCTCCAATGGTTTATTCACCTTTATTTGTCTGTATCATATATTATGCATTATACACTCAGTTAGTCCATACATAATCAGGGTTGGACACAAATTCACAATAACAAAGCCACAATAATTTTATGCTTTTCCAATACACTTTTTCCATTTGTAGCAAACCAGAAGCCATTCAGATAAATTGTGTCAGGCCTTTCCCGTCGAACCGGGGGCTCATAAAATACGTTATTGGTGTGAAGAATCGCCTCCTCAGGAGTAATTATGACCAGTATATATGGCTCAGATTGTGGCCTGTGGGGGACAATGTGATGGTAATTGGTAGCGTGTGATTTGGTCTGACTGGAGTCTTGGCTCGTGTAAAGTACTGAGAGGTGAGCAGGGACATTCAGGGGGAGAAATAAAAAAGGCATCATGTTGTCAATAAATGAAGATGGCGCACTGGCTCAATTTAAAGTCTGTTTGAGATGATTGTCCAATTAGAAAAACATTTAAAATTCAGGAGTGGAATGGCAATGCAGTATTAATGAATAAGTCAATAAATTATAGGCATTTTAGCATTTAAATAGCAAATACAGAGGAAAAAAGCCGCATTGAAATTAACATTTGCATAAATGTTTTGTGTCCATTTCATTATCTGTATGAGCGAGCACTTCAAATTTGTCAAGTTTGTCCCCTTCACTGCAACACACACTTATAACCCTAACCCTTAAGAATCCACTTGACACCTTATTTAAATAAGTGGCTTAACACCTGGGAAGAAAACAAGTTTTCTGTGGATAAGAGTGTCATCTTCATCAAGTCAGAAAAAGTCACAGTATAATAGAATCGACAAATTTGAGTCAACAGATTTCCACCTCATCTAAAATCTCTTTCTCTTGACGCATCCCGATGACAGGGTCAGGACGTGGCAGAAGCAGCCTGCTCCCACTGACTCTTTCCTAAATGGTACAGGTGGCTGTGGGTGTTGTAATTTGCCAGGAGAATGTTTTCCTGACTCGAACCTGGCGGCCCCGGACCCGTCAGTACCGATTTGGCATTTAGGAGTGCACCGAAGCAAAGTTGCCATCCAGGTGCATCCTCTCCTGACTGCAATACCACTGTTGTTTTCAGCTGCTTTACTTTGAGCAGAGTTGCGTTCTGCATTTGAAAGAACTCATGATCTCCAGATGGCTCCAGTCAAACGACGGTGATTTTCCCTTTTACTCCAGTGACCTACGTCGTCCCTCATAGCTCCAACCCTATAGAGCCATTTGGGGAATAGATTAAATGGTGAATTTGCATAATAAATATAGTGCAGAGTGAGGCGATGCTGTACAAGTGAATGTGTGCTGGAAATCGCAACGGACATAACATGCACCGGGGTCTCGGGGGAAGCAAAGTAATTCCATGACTTAAATAATTCAGTGTGTTCTCGGGTCAAAATGACATTAGTTACTTCTGATTTGATAGGAGTGGATAGTGATGAAATAATCAGTGTTTGGCTTCAGTATTTATACAGTCACACACAATGGATTATATATGTATTACAGAGGGATTGAGATCTGAGGTAATTTATATCATTTTTTACATTTCATCTTGTAGAAATGCCAAATATGTGCAAATCTTTCAAATGCAGTATTCTGCTTTGGACCTTTTTTTTCTGGTGGTCAAACAAATCGTTTCACACCATCACTTTAAACTCAGTAACTTGTCACAAAACTATTAGATGAAGGGAAGTTAATCCTGCTCCCATTTACCAGACCAGTCAGTAAATCGTAATCCTTCAAGCCCTTTCTCCCGTTCGAGGGACTGACTTCACCGCCTTTTTTAACAACTGTGGAAAGGAACTGACATTGGCATTGATTTTCTAGTTAGGCTCACCGCAAAGAATAGAGACCAACCTCTGACTCACATGTGTCTTTGTTTGTATCTGCGTTCGTTTGCATGTCGGTGAATGCATCCATAATCAATAGTGCATGTGTTTAACATGGGTGCCCAGTCTCGTGTGTGGGTGTTTTCTGTGCATGTGCTGTGGCGTCACTTGTCCCCTTTGTTCCAACTTAATTTCATAATGCAAAGGTTGATATTGACAAAAAGTCCCTCTGTAAACAACAGCGTTTCCACCCCCCCTCCTCTGTAAACACCCTGTGGTTATCTGTCTCATCGGATGATCATTATGGAGCGGAGACACATTGAAATGACATTAAAGCAGCTGAGCATCCAGCATACTAACTACTTTAAGTCCCAACTTTTACCGAACATACCTGCAAGGTCAGCAACCGGAGCTCTCTGTGTAACTGTAATTGGAGTTTCTGTCATCCTTTATAAAGAGAATTTATTACGACCCAAGACGAAAGTGAAGCACATTTTGGTCTTTATTGAGAGGTAGGGGTCAATGTGACATTCTTTTCATCTCGATGACAGACTGAGACCAATATGAATCCCATTAGCACTGTTAGCGCTCCACAGACAGAACAACCAGGCCCAGCTGTTTCTGTTTGAGCTGCATGGCTTCCTTTGTAAACTGTGTTTTCCCAAGGCATATTTCAGTTAATGTGCATATTTTTTAAATCCTGGCAAGGGGCTGTATACAAAACAAGGGACAATAAAAACATTTTTTTTTACTGTTGCTCTCTGTCAAACTTGTTCAGTAAAGATTAAAGAGTGACAAACATTTCTAGGGTTCATAAGTTGATGAGCAATCGGCATTCTTTCTTAAAACATTCACACTTAATTAGTGGTCTTGGTGTTGATCATTGATTCAACTTCACCCGCTTTTTCCAGGATATAAACATTAGGTTGCAACTAAAATGCAATTCCAAAATTGCAGAAGTGGAAGATGGATTAATATTTACATGATTACCTGCAAACTGACGGAAGCATCGGAGGATGACTTTGCTAATGAGAGTGTCCCCGAAAAGTCCCAAGACTCAGAACATAATTTGCAAACAGCATTGTAGTTTATGTGAATGCCTGAATAGTGGGTCTCTGTTTATCCTTAGAAAAAAAGCAATTCACTTTCTTGATAAATCAACAGAAAATAGCCTTACACATGTCACTATTTCTATAAGGGCCATTGCCCCCCTGACCCAGCTCCTGGACACACCCCTGCCCCTTAAAAAAGTTTCTCAGACCAGCTGTTGTCAAGGAAGTTGAAGGACCGAAAGACAGATTTCGGTCATCATTAGGAGGATGACCCTTTTTGTGCAGAACTCGATTCGTGAAAATTGGGTCATGCTGCCTGATTCCGTAGCAATTGCCTCACAACACCAAGTGCTAATGTACTAATTGCCATTAGCAATTTGGGAAGGAGCTAATAGCTAAAACGCTAATTTCCACTGGTAATTAGCAGTGAGAGCGAACGGCAAATTTGCTAATATTTAAGTGTGTGCAAGGATTTGTTGCGTGCAGTGCCACACCACTAAAAAAAAAAACACACACACATTGATGAAGCCCCAATCCATGTTCACACTCACAGCATCTTCCAATCAGTATGCACCGAGGTGTGCTTGGGCCTATGAGAGTAGTATATTGCTGTGGGCTAAGTGCCTGTAATCCTAGCCGAAAACTACACATGATAATATACGCACACGCAAACACACACACAAGTTTTATATTTTGTAGTTTCAGAATCAGTTGCCCTTGAAACCAAGTAGAGCATCTTAACTACAAAAATCTCTCCTCCTTCTCTCTCTCTCTCTCTCTTTCTGTCTCTTTACTTCTCCCTGCAAACGTCTGTGTCTCTCTTTTAACTCGACTCCAGGAGATGGCATCCTTTTTAGCGCTCCTACCGCACGCGCACCCCACTTGACAGCTCGTCACCAAATCCGTGGTAATGGTGCACTGGACTATTTAAAGTCTGTCATTTACCAATCTCCTTCCCGTTCGAGGATTTGGTTTTCGTTTTGGGAGGAACAGAAAATGCATTTTGTCAGGTTTGAGCTTGAGCTGAAGCCTAGTCTCCGAGCGCCTGGAGTCATGTCACTGGCGGCAAGTTGATTTAGCGGATGGCTCGTTCACCGCCGACGCCACGGTGTGACACGTATACATTTACCTTCATTCCCCAGTTCAGACCCAGCATGTCAACATAAAAAAACAGTTAAAAAAGACTGCAAAGTATCATGTATTTACTTCTGACAGCTGTCTAGAGTCATATCAGTACATAAAGCTAATACTGGGAGTCAGGGGCTCACAATAGTATTTGTTTTAGCGACAGCTTGCCAAGATCTCATCCTTCACTTATTCATCCCGCCCCACTTTACAACTGGAGTGAAGCCTGTGATCAGCACCGACACGTCTTCATCACATCTGGTACGGCAACACACAAAACATTTATAGTATTCATGGCTCCCGCTAGTGCTTACGGGGGAAATCCAAAAGTTAAAAGTCCATGTTGGTTTTCTCAAACAAAGTTATGAATTGTTGTTTTTGTTTATACGTTAAAATTTAGGTCAATTGTTTTTCTGTATATGCTGAATCTCCATGGCTATGTGAACATTGCATTCTTTCACATCAAAACAGAACATAAAATATAAATAGATGGATGTTTTATTAAATGTTTCTGTAGAGAAAGTTTTGATTTATTACAAGCAAGCTCACATCTGCAGGATATTTGATGAGTCATTCCAAAAAAATTGAAGTCAAATTAACTTTAGTAGCTAAAGTACTAAAAAAAGTACTAAAGAAGCATTTAAGTCAGAACTCATACGTTACAAAACATGATCAACATTTTGGTTTTACATTCTCTAATAGTTTGTTCAAGGTGCTTTACACGTTTTCACAAATGTTCACAAACACCTACTCCCCCTGGTCAACGGGCATTATTGTGATCGGTACGACCAACCTGCAGAGACCTGGAGAGACCGTGCTAATTACCAGAATGAGCCGTGGTTAGAACCAGAAGATACAGAACAAACTTCTCCAACATCATCGATCAACATTCTTGTCTTGCTCCTAGTCCGTAAGAAATGTTGTGCAGGTCTCATGTTTGTGAGTGACTTTGCATGAGCGATCGGAAGTGTGAAGCCTTTTGAACTTGTTCCGCTCAAACCTAAAGCATTTGTTTTCGAGATGTGAAAGAAGCTGTGCGTAAGAGACAACGTGTGTGTGTGTGAGAGAGAGAGAGGATTTGTGTGTCTGCGAGTGCGTGATGTTATGCTTGCCGAGTGCTAATCAATGCTGCTGGCAGAGAGGATGCTGGGATAGCAGCACTATCCCGAATAGGAAATGGAGCAGTGACCTTGAATACACACACACACACACACACACACACACACACACACACACACACACACACACACACACACACACACACACACTCTGTTTTTCACACATACACAGCAAACAAACACACATATCAGATAATTTCAAATATGCATCTAAACACACAGGGAAACACAAACTTACGAGCAGGGAAGCAGAATAGTGCGGTTCCACACTTGTGACTTAAAGTTTATGTCCCAGTTTGGTCTATAGCTATTCAGATAAAGGTTATATCGTCAGTAATGACTGTAGTCAGAGCCGTTCTCTGCATATTTAAAGCTACTCTGTGGAGTTTAAAGCCACCACCAGCACCAGGGAGTGCTAGTCGTTCTGGATTTGGTTTGTGCATGAGGACATTAATGTATGGACACGAGTGGTGGACGCAATGCACATTCACGTCATATCCCACCGATCCACTGGTGTGGGTAATAAATAAGGCATGTGCCAGCAAAAGTGCAAGGAATCAAGAAACGGCAAGTGAGTTAACATGTTCGTGAATTATGCAGGATTTAAACATTTTAAAAACAGCTTTTCAAATGTTTAGCAAAGAAGGAAATATATTCTCCAGATTTGTGGTGCGAAGAACTGAATGTAAGCGCGAGACTTTTAGCTGCATGGGCCAATAACTAATATCTACTGTAGCAATATTTAGCTGCTGTTATATTTCTCAAACAGTGATCGCTTTCAGTTTTTAAAATCAAGTTATTCAAGTAGAATAGCAGGGGTACATTTCCCTGACATGAACAAAGCATGAGCCATATTCTTGTGTAGCCACAGATTCGGGCAGGACTCTGGAGAACCCATTACCAGCTGCATTCATAGGGCAAATGACTTTCATAGAGAGCTGGAAAACCAGTTCATGCTGTAGACTGTTTTCCCCTGGATCTATTTGTAGCATTAGGGCTCATGGGTTACACACTGACCTTCACACACTTTCTCCGGGGACATCAATTTTTAAATCCAATTTCTGGTGTCCCACAGAATAATTTATTTCCACAAGGCTATTGTCTAGGCATGTCTAAGCAAATTTACCACAAGATTAACCCACACCTTTGATAGCCTTTGAAATAAATGACTGTGATCTTGTGGGAACCCCACTCTCTGATTTGTGGGAGCCGAAGCGATGGAGAGGGGAGATGAGAGGAGGGCGGCAAAATGAGAGGACGGCGAGAGAAGTGTCAAGGTGTTTTAGGGAACCGGTGTGAGGCCATGCAGAAGACGACCAGAGAGGCACAGAGGAGACAGGAGACGAGACACAAATGGGTAAAAAAAGAGGAGCGGAAGGGCAATTGGGGTGACGAGCGGAGACCGGGAGAGAAGAAGTGGGGGATGAGTGGTGTAGGAAGGTGAAGGAGGGAGACGACAAAAAGCAGAAGTGCAGAATCAGGAGAAACACTGCAATTTGATTAAAACCAAGTAAATCCCCAAATTTGTGCGACTTAGGTCATATAGAAGTTGTTTGCTGTGGGGCAGAAATGTGTGAGGGACTGTGAAATGCTCACGTTATAGGAAGATTGGTCAGAGATGTAAACACCATATGCCGAGCAAGCCCGTCCATCTGAGTTCTCCCGAGCTGCACAGCTTGCTCAGTATATGAGAGCGTTAATTTTTAGAGCGACTGTCTCTTTCATCGCTGGCACTGATGCCTCGAATCTGGACAATTGTCACATGGGAGCAGTCGGGAAAGCGGCAGCCGAGGAGACGGGCGTTTGCATTTTTACAACGGCAGTTTTGCACTTTACTAGTTGCCTATAGGGGGAAAAGGCACATGACAATTAATTCAATCAACACACACGCTATGCAAGATTGCATTAAGATTGCTGCATCAAGATAAATCTTATTCTGCTATGCATGTAAACACTTTAATCAAATTACTCTTCGAATCAAAGTGAGGTTCATAATTGGATTAGTGTGTGATAATTAGATTATAGTGTTTATGCAAACAAAGTCACGTTAGACACATTCACTCAGGATAAAAACATGAAATAGGTCACTTTCACTTCAGGGCTTTGAGGCATCCTCAATTGTTTTTTTAAATATATTGTTCATTTGATCCTTGTGTGATTTCCCATCATTAATTCCATAACACATTTCCCAGGTTAAAAGAAAAACACAACTACTTCTTATCTCCGCTGTTCTGGTGAAGATAAACGTGCTATTTCCATCAAGGGGAGTTCTTACTTTATTTTAAGCCTTGTCCTCAGGCTCCAGTGGCTACGATGTGGTATTGCACGTGAGAGGACATTAATTACCTTGAGCCTTTGTGATCGCTACACAACCTGTGTTTTTTCCGGTCGCTGTTGCTGACCTGAAATTAGATAATTACTGTTTCCCACGTTACAGAACAAACTTTTCCAGGTGGTGCCAAGCCAAACTCAAGGGACAACGCCAGAGTTTGAGCACCACTGGAGCAAGATATGTAGTTTGGACAGGCCATGTGAAATTAATTTTACTGTCATAAATGTGTTGTCTTTGTCATTTCCTGTATTATACCGAGTCTGTGCAAATGTCAATGCGCATATGTGTCTTTGTTTCAGCTGCATGTGTTTCTGGCTGTGTCCTCCTTTTGTGTGTGTGTGTGCTTGGAAAGTATAGTGCATTAAGTAGTCAGCCACGGATAGTGGGAGCTAGGGTGATGAAATTATAATATTATGTAATGTAATAATAATAACACCAGCTCCGTCTCCTTGTCTCTGTCCCCCTCCTCTCCTCCTCCTACTTTCCCTCCGAGTCCCTGTCTCTGCTCTGATTACTGCTATTGCTGTCCCGCAGGCTACACACACACACACACACACACACACACACACACACACACACACAAACACACACACACACACACACACACACACAGTCACATGCACACAAAAGACTGTTTGAGAAGAGGTGGGGGAGCCGCCGAGGATTGCAGTCACCACTGGGAAGAGACTGAGCTAAAAGAAAGGAGTGAACAGACAGTGATGATGAGTAAACCCTGGAGAAAGAGCAGGAGGAAGGACAGGAAGGGAAGGGAGGGGAGATGGGGGAGGAGAGGGGGAAGTGACAGGGACAAGTTATGGAGTGTTGACTGGCTTAATCACCCAGATTCACCCTTGTCTGTCAAAGAAATGGGAACATTCTTAAAAGAGGACAGGCCACATCCTCTCACATGGGACATATTAACCCAAAACCAGTAATTTAGTCATACATGTAAAACAGTTTCTCAGCGAGTATAACTGTGTTTTCAATCACAGCTTCGCAGTAGAAGATGATTGCTGGATTTGCAACCTGCCTGCTCTGCCATCCCAAACATAAATTACCCGACAGATGGAACAAAAAATCGTTTTACAGAGCTCACTTTCCTCTATAATAAACCAAACCCTGCTGTTTCTGTTGGGAAAACTACTTTTTTTTTTAAATTTTGAGTTTATTGATTTAGCATTCAACGTGTTATCAGGTCTTCACAGTAGTTCTCTCAGAGCCTCAGTTAGCATTATCGCTAAATGCTGTAATGCTCACTCTAGGCTTGGTTATTTTTAGAACGCAACCAACAATGATTTCTGCCATCCACACCATTTTAAATATTGCTAAGATGATTATTTTGGTTTATCATAAGATACAGTGCATGTGGGAATGCAAACATTTATCTCCTCTTCCAAAAGACCTCAGCACTAATATCCAACTTCAACACACCTCCACTGTTCTGGGAAGCATTTCCATACGGTTTTGGCTGCAGGGATTTGATCCCATTTAGCCACAAGAGCATCTGAGGTCAGGGCTGTTTGCAAGCCAGTGAGATTCTTATGCACTAAACTTATCAACAACCAAAGAACTTCCCACAAATTGTTGCAACAATTTAGAAAACTGTCGGTCACAACATCCTGCAGCACGAATAATATTCTCATTTAGAGCCAAGGAGCCCGACCCAAACTGTAAAAATCTGCGTCAAAACAAGTCTTTTTGGCATTTAAGTTTCAAAGGTTAATGCCTGCTTGCTTAATTTATAAATGATCTATGTCAGAGGGATCTTTTTTTTTTCTTTCTCCGTTACGGTCCACAGCCGCCCACTCATGCTTTACTTCATCCGTGTGAACAAGACAGTTTTTAAAAACACCTTGCTGCTCTAGGAGGAGGCAAGCGAGGAGGAGGGTGGAAATTTAGATGAGATAAAGGGAGGGGAGGGAGCACAATGCAGGATCCTGTTGTGAACACTGATTACTCTCTGCCCACTTGAGATTGATGGAGAGCGACACCGCAGGCGCACGAGCACGCAGTCACATAAACAACGCACACATAGGCATATACGCGGTGTATCTAAACAATCCCGTGCACGCACACAGACACACACACACGCAAAGACAGAGGAGTTCTCTTTCTCTGTATACTGATTGATGATGGCCCCACCTAGACTACATTCTACTCAACGCTCCTGCAGTGTGTGTGGGTGTGAGCTCATTTCACTCTATGTGACAGAGCTCTCTCTCTCTCTCTCTTTCTCTTGCTCTTTCCCTCCCTTTCTCTCTCTCTCTCTCTCTGCATGTTCGAATGTGTTTGTGGGTTTATGTGTGGCAGTTCCCACCTGTCTTAATTAGCGGAGGCTATTAAGACAGATCGCCTGATTAAGTAGCATTCCCCTACTGTCTAATGAATAGCCAGCCGCACACATGTGCACACCATTAGACAGCTCAACATGCACACACAAAAGTTACTGTAGCGCTCTAACCCACATGACTACCCACACATGGGTTTTGCATTCATGTGTGGAGCCAGTTATTCATTTTAGGTAGAAAATCTCTTCACGTGTACACTCCCACGAGTCAGATATGAAGTTGTATCATCCAGCAAAACATCAATTATATTACGTTGAGCTTTTAGGCAGATGCTTGAGGGATAACACTAAGGCTTCAGAACAGAAGAAGACCTTGAATAAGTGATACACTTATTCTACAGGAGAACGTGTTGGAGATCAGGCAAAGAACTCTAGTGAAAGTGCACAGTAAGTGGGAGTGAGGCTTGTTGAGGTGGTAGAACTGGGAGGAGTGGAGGTGCTCACATTAGAGATGAGTCTTTCAGAGACTCTCCACGATAGAGAGGTAGGCTCCTGCTCTCATTGGTTGTCCCACTATCGAGGAACCTTCACAACGAACAATATGGGCTGTGATCGCTCAGGCACAGCAATCATGTGTAGGTTGAGTTTTATTTGGGCAGACATGCATAGCCAGTGGAGGTTGAGGTGCAGCAGAGTGACATTTGCCTTTTTAGGCTTATCAAAGACCAGAGGTACTGTCACGTATCTAGTCTGTAAGGGTCTCACGCAGTGAAGGCCTGCTAGAGGGACACCGCCGAGGTGAGAGATAACAGTGGCTTGAACTGAGATTTTGACCTGATTTCCTTCTTTTTATGTTTACATGTCAGATGCAAAATGCTGAGAGAAGAATAGCTGAAATCAAACGTGACACCAAAGTATATCACATGGCTTTGGGCAGGCAAAGAGATCAAAAGGGGATTTTGATGTTGATATTGTCACTAGCAGTAATGGATTCAAAACAAGTATTTTAGAAACCATGCATTTGGATAATTAGACCCAAGGGAATACATTTAAATGCAAAGAGAAAGGGGCTCTAACACTAAGCCTTGAGGTACCCCAGTGTACCTCCATGACTCTTTGCCTCCTTGAACCCTCCTTGAACCCCATGCTTCCTTATTTCCTCCCTCTCTTTCATTCCTTACTGCTGGTGGAACAACTGGCTTGTATCACGGTTAAGGAAGACAGGCACAAAGGAAGGTCTATTGTATTTAATCAGTTCTGTACTTTTGCTCCCTCTGGCCACTCTTCAGTCAATATCCGCTCTCTCCTGCAGACTCCCTCCTCATCTCAGTATTTTATTTTTCAGCGTATTTACCTGATGATGGTGATAGTTGTAATTATAGCTCCATGCACATTTGCAAGAACAACCATTGTAGGTGTTTGATTGCTGAAAAACTCTGCTTACTGCATCAAGATCTACTGAGCTTTATAAAAAAGTGTTGCACGAGGGAAACATTACCAGAGTAATTGTTTTTTTTCTCTTAATCTCCAGATATCACCAATTAACTTTATTTCCTGAAGGAGTCACTATTAAAATAAGAGCAAAATATTGCCTCCAACATTTTTTACATATAGTTTCATAGATAACAGTCTATGTTGTAAGTGTGATACTTATTCAGTCAGTTTAATTGAGTTCATTACAGCCTTTGTTTAAACTTCATTGATTAATTCAAACAAAGAAACTACCCCTTGGCTCATGGTCCATGGCAAGTTTTATTGTCCCTTTGTGTCAGATCTTGTATTGTTTGTCTGTGTCACTGTCAAGCAACAAGTGTGATTCCCTCTCAGACCACAGTATCACATAAAACATTGGTGTCCATCTAAAGATGAACTATAATACCTCAGGGCTCCCCTGAAGTGCTTTTATTGCAGATATTTGGGGAAACACCAGTCACAGACAGGATCCCTCAGCATAGATGAATAATTTAATAATGCATTACAAATTGTCCGCATGGGGAAAATCAACTGGCGTCTCCGCAGCTCAGAGGCGGATGTTTTTTTGGAAGTATTAGCGTTTTCTGCTGGAAGCTTCGTTTTAAGCTTTAATTACCCATGTAAGTAGTTGCTAAGTACACATGGTGTATTTATTAGAGCATTTTCTTTCTCTGTGTACATACATGCTTGTGACCTATGCAGTAGCTGAACTACATCTCAAAATGTAGTGTGGAGGAGGTGCTGCTGAGGGGATATAGATTCGTGACCTTTTTAGTCGCCAACTTGTTACTCTAATCTTGCAGCCACTGCTTGAAGAGACATTTTTCTAATTATACTTTCCTCTTGCTCGTCGGGATTTTTTAAGTGCTTCCTGAGTACGTAGTTTATTATTTTAACTTCTCACATGCATGGAGCGGCCGTCTTTATAGATTTATGATTTAATTCCTGTTTTAATATGGGAACAGATTGAGTATGCTCACATTCTACCTTTAATGAGGTACCCTGGGTAATGATACCGTAGCAGGAAGTGAATCATGAGCTGTAAACATGAATAATAAGTGTGAATGTGCACATATGAAGAGCCACGCAGAGATGATCTGAAGAAAGAAAAGTGGGGGGGCAGGGAAAGAAGCAGCGAGAGTAAAGAGAGGAGGAGAGGAGCAAAAAAACTAAAACCCAAGATAAATACCAAACAATCAAATGCTTGTGCTGTGTTTCAGCGTGTACCAGATTATGATAAATACCCAGATCATAGCCCTTTTAGATATATACACAAAGTACTTGGGCTGATACCTGTGGGACACGATGCACATCTTCTAAAACTGGACGGAACAATGTTCATTGTTGTCCAAGTGCCTGACATTAACCTGTCTCTGTTCCTGGGTCTAAACTGAGGTCAGTGTTTTCTTCTTTTTTTTCCTCCAGAAAAGGTTAATCTATTTTTGGGCACTTATGTCTCTTGAGGTTTGGTCCACATCCTTCTCCTGTGCCTAATTATTAAGCAGGCGCTGTAATCTTCTCCAGTCTGGGCACAGCAGAGGCAGACAGGCGTCTTAATCGTTCACCAGAACAAATTCCTGCGACCGAACATTACTCAGAGCAATTTGAAAGAAGCATATCAGCTTTACTCCATCTCATAATACTTTAAACAAGAGTTCATACTTGAGGACATGTACAATCTGTTATCGAGGGTGTTGCAGATATTTTTGGTGTTTTCATTTGAGACGTTATTTTTCATATTGATCTTCTGTCTTGAACAGATTACCCATAGCACATATATTGACATTTTAAATTTCACATGAGACTTAGCTGGGATCTCGATTTTTGTCCAGTAGTTCTATTATTTGACCGTCTTTCATCTTGTTCACTCCAGCTAATAGACTAAATCAACATTGATTTCATATTGGATCCAATTTAAATCAGAATTTAATATTCTTTCTGTATATGATTTACTACAGGGATGGGAATTGTTTATTCTTTTTTCTAAAAAAAGGTATTTTCCCGTTTAATATAACATCCTTCTCCGGCCATACTGTATTACAATGCCATGACTGGAACTAATTTGTCTTTGATGCGTTGATGTCAGATGGTAGTGATGTTGATGCTACTCAAGGCTGGTTTTAGACAAGACAGCTGGTTTAAAGTTAACTCTTAGATAATAGCAGTGAGCAGTAATCCAACTCAATAAAAAAGACTGGCTAGATAAGTGGTATTTACCCTGTTCTTTTCTATCATCGCAGGACAGAGAGAAACTCCTTGTTGTCTACTTCAGTGTTTTTTATTTTATTCATCTCAATATCTTGTGCCACATCAGTAATCCCCAAGACAAACTAATGTTTTGGAACAATTTTACTCTGTCTGGTTCAGTCAGCTCTTCAGCGGCTACAAGGCACTACAATACAAACTCTCCTTCTGAATCAGGTTTTAACCTCTTAGATCTTAGCCGCTTCTAGTGTTTCTGCTTCTTGCGCACAAAAACTGTTTCCAAACTAATTTGTCCTTGGATCTTATCCGGTTCTGTGATCAAAACAGACACACAACCAACCCTGAAGGATATGTTAGTGTAGCTTATTCTCTTTGGTATTCACGGATAGTCTCAGGGGCCACGTCAACGTGTCTAGCACACCCGCACACCCCAGAGGCCGAAGGGTTCCCCACCACTGATCTACAATGAGATGTGACACAACAAGTAGATTTAAACAATAAAGTGGAATAAATACATTTCTGTTCTACCTCTTGTTGTAACGTGTGTTTCTTCCCCAAAGAAATGTTTAATAGAGCTACTTAATGACACAATACCAATAAATTACCATATACCAAGGAGATATTCTTTATTCATATCGCTCCCTCCAATTCAGAGAGTAGTTATTTTGTATAGTCGTGTTGGTGTTGCACGTAAAATATGCAGGTGCATGTGTATCTGAGCCTGTGAAACTAAAGTGTGTAGATGTGTATGTGTAAGTATTGTATGTATGTGTGCGCATGTGACTAATAGTTCACATCAGAAGATCCTCCTGATCTAGGGCACAAGGTGACCCTCTCTCTCTCTCCCACACTCAAACACACTCACACACACAAAGACACACACACACCCTTTAAAACTCCTGCTCAGCATTCTTGTGCTCCACTTTATACAGCTGTTATTAGAGGTATAGGTGTATACACTGTAATGCCTCTATTCCTGTGTGTGAGTGTGTGTGAGCATGCATGTGTGTATATGTGTGTGTGTAAGTTGATATTAATGGACTGTGAAGGTTAACAGCAGGGGTTTATAGAAGGAGGCAAACGAACATGAGAGGGCAACCCACTTCATACTTTACACCGTTTTACGGCCGTGTGCACTTCTGTCTGAAATGTAACAGCCGAGGTGATATTACCTGTTGGTTGACACGACAAAATGAAAGCACCCTACAGCAGAGGACTGGGGGTGATGTAAAATGGAGGTTATTGGTGTCAGGGATTGCATTTTAGCTGCAGATATTTGAAGTTAGAGGGGGACGACTGCAGTAAAGCAATGACCTGCCATGCTTCACGTTGCCAACCACGACAGCCGTGTTCGTCTTCCCGGCCAATTAAGGAATCTTACCGTCCCTGTTTGATGAAAGGGTTTGCAAATTGGGTCCAATGTCCTGGTGCTGCGTGCCATCAAAGCCTCAGTGCACCAGCTTACTTCAATGCAAAAAGGCTATTGTTAAAAGTGGTATATTCCGGTGTGACAGTCCAGTAGTCCCTTGTTCCTGTGTAATTGAAACCCTGTCTTATTTGCATATAGCAGTCTATTAGGTGCAATGTCGTTAAAAAAGTAGTGAAGGAAGATTAGAAAGAATAATAATTACTTTGATATGGTTCAATACAACACCAGCCTCCAACTCCAGCTTTGGAAACAGCCGTGGTGACCGTTGGTGGGACTTGCTGGGTTTGAATCCAACAACCAGCTGGGGAGATGAATAAGATATACGATTTCCTGCTTCATTAAAAGCAGCAGCTCTCGAGGTCAGAGATGCGGGAACCGACTGGTTGAGTTTTGGGCAGTGAGGTTCTGACACTGTGTATAATTCAGTGTGTGATTGTGCACTTTGTTCTCACTTCATTCTACACGGCAGCTACAAACACAGAGATACAGGCAAGAGAAAGGAAGTGAAGGAAAACTAAGTGGGGTAAACTGATTATTAGCATTTGTTGCACGGGACCTTAGGGTCTTTAAAAACAACCTAATGGATCAGGTGATGAATGTTTACGAGTTAAGGTTTCCTAACTGCAAGTCTGTGTGCGTTCTGTTGTTTTGTTCTATTTCTTAAATAATTGTTTTAATTTATCTACGTCGCTCTTTCAGGTTGTCGGGTACTAATGTCCCATCACCCGTTGTGAGCAGCAAGAACTGGCTGCGGCTGCATTTTGTGACCGACGCCAACCACCGTTACCGTGGTTTCAGCGGACATTACCAAGGTAAGATGGGTACGATATGGGGACATCCACAAAATCAACACACACTCACACACACAGTGGATTTCCCGGAGTCTTACCTTAACCATAACTACTGCCTAACCTCGTAATGTGACTTTGGTGTCCCCACAATATAAGCAATGTATAAACCTTTACTGCAAATCATATACTGTATATTTGTGACAAACAGGACACGGTATATACAGTGTCTACAGATCTCTTTGTTAATGTTGGGTTCTTTTTCTGTTTTGCTGCTTTTGCTTTTTCCTTTTTTTCCCCTTTTTGTTTATCCGTTTCTCCCTGTTGCTTTTCTTTTCCCTTTTCAACTGACAGTTATTTCCCCACAATTTTGCCTCTAACTCCCTTTAATTACGCCTGTTGACTCCAGTCTTCCTCTCTCTCTGCTCTCTCCTCTCTGTCTCCATCGCCCTCCCGCCGCTGTCGCCTTCTTTCTTCCTCTCTCTCTGTTTCTCTCGGGTAACTGCTCACGGAGGCGTACAGTGAGATTTCTCTGACACAAAACCTAACTGGTGGAAAACATTTGGAAATTCATTTGGCAACGTCAACGTCTCTCAACGGTGATAATCAGAGGGGAACGTTTGTAGCAACTGCACCGACAGGCTGGAACAGATAAGGCTTAGATTCTACACTTGTTTTTTTATGCCCTTCCATGTTTTTGAGTTAGTCTCGCTTTTTTTAGTTTTTGTTTAAATAACAATTTTTTTTTGTGAATCGCCCGTGCATGGTGCATAAAGTCCACTGAACATCAAAGGACACACATGGAGCCGTGTTTGGTATTTTCATGGCCGGAGGGATCGGGCACAACCTGCAGCACAGCTGGAAACAAGACAGATTGACAGACACACAAAATGAATCATGGTCGATCAATCAGCTCCTGTACTCTACTTAAATCTAATGACGGGGAACATGTTGTGTGTGTCTTTTATTAGAAAGTTAAACTGGTGAAAGGTAAAGTGCACTGTTCCTTCCTCCATGCGTCATTGACTGAGTGGGCGGGCGGCACAAGTGTAAGTCGTGGTCATGGTTGATACCAAAATTGCACCGTGCCACCTGATTATCACTGACGCGTCTCGCCTCTCACTTCAGAGCGATCAAGTTCACAGCAAGTCGCCAAAATACCAAGTGGACGAGAGCGGAATAAGGTGCGCGCCCGTTCCGAAATGCCAGAGCTCGGGAGTAGGAGTCTGCACCGCGTTCTGTCATCAGACCTGGGATCCGCTTGTGCAGTTTGTCGAAGAAAAAAACACACAACCGCGACGGTGTCATGTTCTGTACTGACACAAAACAGACTGCATTTGTCAGGGAGGACGCACGCACGCGCACAACACACTGTCGCAATGTGTTTCACAAAAGCGCTCTCTTTGTTCCTCCCTCCTTCCGTTCCTTCAACAATCTTCCAACATCTTCTCTTTTAACTCTAAAATCTATTTTTCCTCCGCTCTGTTTGCCTCCGTCTCTTCCACCCGCTGCGGAGTGTTCCTTCCATCACGCTGCGACGCCGGTTCCGACGTAATTAGGGTCATGTGTTCATTTTTGTTTCCAGCTGTCACTCAATCACAGAGAAAACTCTCTGAACATCTTTGATTTGATTTTTTTATTTTACTTCAAACGGATGAGTCGTGGTTTCCCTACGTGGAAATTTTAACATCCGAGATAGAGAGAACTACGCCTCCTCCAAGCTTGAAAGGTGACGAGACAAATATTGTGTACTAGCTGGTATTACATGGCAAACCTCCTCCAAGACCCAAAAGTCCCCTTAAATTCAATCAAGCTGCTCCGAGTCTTATATTTCAAACTCCTTAGTGTGCCTGACAATTTTTATGAAGATCCATTAATTATATCCTGGAAAAACGCAAAAAGAATGTTGCAATTAACCTTAATGGGTTCGTCCGTGACCCAAACAAACAGACAGAGGTGAAAACATAACCTCCTCGATGTAGCTAAATACATAACTGTATCTCTGTGTGTTCGTGTGGCCTTTCAATGTATTTTATGATATTTGCTTTGGGACTTAATGGAAAAGTCCATTATTGTGTTTACTGCTGAGCAAATTGATTCCTGTTGTTTTTCTTCGTTCAGATTACTCACATTTAATATTAAAATTTGTGGGATTTTGTTTTTTATTGACCACGTTATTTTTACTGTCTTGTTCACATTGGTCAATTAAGCCAAGTGAGTGAGTGAGGCTGCTATTAATTCACTGGTGATTCTATATTCACTTTTATTAATTGCTTAACGTCTCCAAGCTCATTAGGTTTGTTATTACCCCGTATTATAAATAATGTGATTTGTTAGGTTTCTTTTATGTTCCCACTGTCTACAATGGAAGAAAAGCATTAAACGTGATAATAATATTTAGAATGCAGACAAGTTATTATATCAACGCCAATGTATGCAAGTCAATGAAGGATTATGTAGACATGCAGCAGGTTGAACAGTTTAGAGGTTTCTAATTATTGAAATTCAAGTCGTTATAAAACCTCATGAATCTGTCCTCTCTCTTATTCTTCCCCTTGACCCTCTTATAACTGTTTCTTTCATCTTCACTCTTTACCCTTCACTCTGATTGTCTCCTGTTTCCTTTTCACTCTCTCCTCACCCTCCCCTCACCTCTCTACTCACCTCTGTCCTCACCCTCTCCTCACCCTCCCCTCAGCCTCTCCTCACCCTCTCCTTACCCTCTCTTCACCTCTCTCCTCACCCTCTCCTCACCCTCCCCTCACCCTCCCTTCACCCTCTCCTCACCCTCTCTTCACCCTCTCCTCACCTCTCTCCTCATCTGACTCTTGATTGATTGACTGACAGCCTGACCACTCCCCCTTGAGATTACCTTTAAATAGTTTGAATTGGTTTTAATTGATCTTAATGAAGCATGGATCAATGTGTTAATGAGGAGCGTCAGTTTGATGGGTTAGTTGATTAATCAGTCGAGGAGTTCTAAACCAAGACGGGATGATTGACTACTTCTTGTCAGCCGTCAATCTCTATTACTATGTTGGGTTTCAAACATTAGAGAGACATTGTGTCGGGGGGCTGAAAGAGTCACTGCAAATTGATTTGGAAAATCTTCACTACTTGTTCCAGAAATCTTTGCTAAAACGTCATTCGCCACATTTTCACTTATTTTCTCATCATTTTAGCCTCATTAAAGCAGTTTGACAGGAGTTACTGCATGATCTGGATTTAGCAGTTGTTTATCACCTATTACTTCACTCTTAGTTAGTAAATGCATGTCAGTATGAAATGAGGATGGATCAATATCCAGAATGAAACGTTGCCAATGCCACGACTGACATTGTGAGATGACTGATGGATCTCCTATTGATTTCATATCTCGTGGAAACTCTCAACATACTGATGAAAACGAAAATAAACTGACGGATTGCTTCACTTGCATGAACAACACTTAAATCACTAAATAGTCTATCTTAAAAATGTTATTATTTTTCGTTTTATTCTGTTTATTCCAAATTATCTTTACTGTTCTCTTTTTGATCGCATGCATTAATTTCTACACCGTAAAGTTTTTTTGTAATCAACATTCTCAGTATATTCATCAACTTCACTTCATTATTAATAGTTCCACTTAATGATATTCCAATTAATGTATCACTTAGAGTGTGATACCACCCTGAAAGCCAAATGTTGTTCCGGTCTATTTAATTCAACTTGTCGCCAGGAAGTTTTTTTTTATAATTACAAAGCTCAATGGGTTAGTTAAGTTTCGTGGCAAACACTAGATGAAAGAAATGTTACAATCTAAATCCTTGTTGGCAGGGTTACTTTAGTTTGTAAGACTCCGGTCCGAGACCTCAGAGGGAGACAGTTGGCTGTAGGTGCTGCCAGTGAGCTGGACACACACTGCGTCCATGTCTGTGTGTCTGTGTGTGTGTGTGTGTGTGTGTGTGTGTGTGTGTGTGTGTGTGTGTGTGTGTGTGTGTGTGTGTGTGAGTGTGTGTTTTTAAGGTCAGCCACTCTTACAAAAGCCACCTCCTTTTTCTGCTGCCCAATTATGAAGTTTTGAATTAATAATACTCTCATAATGATTATTATCCAAGTTTGCAGAGAAGGGGGTGCATGAGGGATGGCAGCAAAAAAAATGAAGGAAAGATTAATCTCGCAACAGAGAAAGAAACTGAGAGGAGTTGGTACAATGGTGAGTAGATCCAGAGAAAAGATTGTAAAAACAGGAAAGATTAAAAGTAGGAGAGCAAAATAGAGGAAAAAAGGCATAAAAAGATGGATGGATGTCAGAGAGAGATGTTCTAGGACACTACTTATTTAAATAAATCAATTAAAAAGCTGGGTACACTTTTATTTGAGGATCGTCATGTGGAAAACTAATTCTAGATCATAAGGATGTTTGACATGCACTTTGCTTACAGCTCAGGCATAGATACCTTTCACACTGTCAGGTGTCTGTGTGCACGAGTTGAGTTGAACTACTCACACACAGACCTTAAGTAAATAATTACACAAGCGTATGATTACTTACTAGTCTCTCGTCTTTGGAAGTGTTTTTGTTTTTCCATCCAGGAAATGCCAGTGAAGCTTGCAGGTTCTCTTAATGGCTGAACCCAATTCACTGACTTAATTGACCATTTGAATTCTTAATTGACGTTTCAAAAAAGATTCACGAAGGCAGCGCTTTAAAACACACCCTAGGTCGTATGTTGATGGAGCTCAATTAAGGGCATTAACCATTTCAATTCCAGTTTCTCTCCCTAGAACATAGTGTACTTGGAAAAGGGGGACATTATTCCTGTATATACATAATTTACATTCAATTCCTCCATCTCAGGCAGTTATATTAATATTTACTGAAATCATCAAATATCTATAAATGCCAACATTTACATCTTAGGTTAAATACCATGAATATTAAAGTAGAGTGAGTCTGACTTATTTATAGACAGGCTTTCATTTAAAATTGTTTAATTAGTGTTTGTCATTTATTTCTTTAACGTTTGGACTGTTGTTTCTATATCTCTCTGCTCCTGTCCATCATCTTTACAGCTAAATACAAGCACAACCATTAAGTGTCCATTAGCATGTTTAATTAAAGCTCAGTAATTATTCAGCTATGTCAACATCTCCAAGCTTTTCCACCTCAGGACCAGAAATGCATGTAATTACTCTCTTTAACATATTTTTATAAAGCTAGTGTGTGATTTCTGAGTGTGCTCTGAAGCTCGCTATAGGGTCATACTTGGCAGGCTATGATTAAATCAGAGTGGATGTATTTCTTTACCATTGGAAGTACTGGAAGCTCATTTAATCATCCTGGCACTCACAACATGTCACTGGGGACTGTATCCAAGCTAAGTGTTGCAATGCATTGTGGGACAAACACATTCAGCTTGTGGGTCAGTATTGTAGAAGGTAGGTTAACAAACAAGTATTAGGTTTTCCAAGACGTGTAGTGTCATGTTCAAAAGTAGAAAGGAAAAGCTAATAGAGATGTGTAAAAAGATTTCAAGTAAAGTTGACAAGTCTGTCAGACTTACGTAAATAGTGTACGGAGAATGCCTGATATGTAAATTCTCTCTTTCTGTCATATCTGGTTTCCTTCTCCGTCCTCTGACAATAGCTTTACATTAACTCATTGGTTGGGTTTCAACAGCCAGTGAAGACAAACCAATTGAAATGTAAATCCAATATTTTTTTTTATACATTTTTCCACAGGTTCCCTCAGATCATTTTCAGTGGGGTAAAAGCCGTTCTGACTTCCTGTGAGAAAGACAAAGAGGGGACCGTGGCACTAGTGGTGGTTGGATGATGAAGTGGCAAACTGATATAGACAGATTAACGCAACAAGTTAAGTAGTTTGAATATTTGAAAGCCAGTCAGTGACGGCACAATCTCACTCATTGTGTGGAAACGTATTCTCCTCGGTGGAGGTGATAACTGAGCTGGATCCTGTGATGTTCAAATCCAAAAGATAACATCTACCTTGGTGATAGTTTGCTAAAAAGCTCCATTAAACCCCAAAGTATTTGCAGTGAATCAACAAATCACGTGGTTTGACCTTTTTTAAGTAATGTAGCTTCTTAAGATAGCATTGCGATAATGGACACGTGCTTGCTCGAGGGTTATGGACAAATGTGAAGACCACAGTTCTAAATGTGTGGACAGATTGAGAAAGCTGTGATAAAATCCTGAGCGATGCCCAAAGTTCCCTTGAGCAAAGTACTGAAACCCAGCTGCTCCATAGCAATGTTGGGACTCTAGTTTCCAGATGAAGCTGGCTATGTTACAGTTATACTCCCCCCCCCCGCACATGCACCCGTAGGCTCCAGCTGTAAAAGTGAATGTGTTTTCAGTCATCTTTCCCTGTTAAATGAAAAAACAACATGAACATCTCTCCCTCAAAGCTAGAAACCAGTGAATCATGTTGCCAAATAAATTCAGAATTGTCAACAGCCACAGGAATAATGAATGGGAACACGGTTTTACAGTGAGTTTACGATTTTATTTTTATTTTTCTCCCTATGCAATTATTTATAGCAAGGAAAAGCCGTGGACACTCTCCAGCCAGTGAGTCATGGATACTTTCAGTCAATGAGTCACGTATTCGCTCATCTATCCATCTGCTGTCATCCTGGTAACTGCTCCTCCAGCAAGTAAACGGCCGAAGTACAAAAATATTACCATTTTTAAAAACTGAATGTTGTGCATTTAGATAATTAATAGTGAACTAAACCCCTCCCCTGGGCAGTGATCATCCAATCAGAGCCTGCCGATGTCTGAATGTTAATGTGGGTTGATCCATCAAAAGAAATGCTATGACTCAGAACGTTCTACAAATGTAATAATGGATTACAGCATGTTTGACAGTCGACCATTAGTGTTAGCATGCTCAGCTAATGAGCTCACTGCCCGTAGTAGATCACTTAAAGATCTGCAAAGAACTTGTCTACTGTAGTTTTCCATTCGGTGGCTTACAGTTAGCCTGTTTGCCCCCTTGTGTCTAAGATGAGACATAACCAATGACTATGGCCGACACCATGAACCAAGCTTGTTGAGTTATACCCCCCCAACCTATACGGGCCTTGTGCATGTTAGATCCTTCTGCTTCTTGCTCATGCACGCTGTGCTGCATTAAGCATAACAGGCAGACGCACACTGTGTACACCCTGGCAACCATTCCTTTTATCGTCCAAAGATGAGATAAAGACATACTTCTCCTTCTAGATCAGAGGTACACTCGCCTCCTTCCAATCCGTTATTTACCGTTGCGTTCTCGTTCTCCGTGTCGGTTTGTTTAGTTTCTCGGCTGAATCCGTCCAAATGCAACAGGAACATTTGATCCGAAGCGTGAATGGGGTTTAGCGAAGGCTGAGGATTACCTTGAGTAGATATTCTGTGATCACACTATCTTGCACGGTACAGTGCCTTAAACTACACCCTCTACACCTGGCTGTGGATGTGTGTGTTTTTGGATTATGCCAGTGTGTGCGCCCGTGTGTGTTTGTGTGCTTACCGTATGTATACGTGTCCTCCTACATGCGTGTGCACCTGCAGATACAGGATGGTGTGCCTGAACTCTTGTCGGAGTGGGTGCGTGTGTTCGTGTGCCTATTTTAACTTGATTAATCTATCAATATGTGCTTCTTTGTATTTTTCATTATATGTCGCGACAGTGTATGTGTGCAGCTCTGTTTGTGTGTCTGTTTCGATCCATATGTAGGTGCGGCTGCGTTTGCATACAGGCGCTGTGTGTGTGTGTGTGTGTGTGTTTGCATGTTGCCAATGCGTTTGTCAGGTATGAACAATCGTTTGCCTTCCCCGCGGCACGACCTACCAATCACGGCCCTCCATCATCTCTCTTCATTACCTATTCATGAGTTTCTGTGTCTGCAGGGCTGTGATTGGCTCTTAATGAACAACTGACGGCAATATCACTCAGCCAGTGCTATGGCAACAAAATAAGTCAGTCAGTACAAAAGAATCACCAGTCAACCCCTGGTACCGGGACATTATTCAACTGGAGCACAGAGACAGCCGACCCCTGAGGGAGGTTGACATATTGGATATTGTCGACAGCATGGTACCTTGGATACGCCTCTCATGATGTCTCAAATCTACTTGTGATCAACTGCACACATCTCGGAAAAGCTAATTACCTCGGATAATTACAGCCAGGCTAAAGGAGCACATAGAATATGGAATATACCAATATGTTTTTTGTGTAAATTAATGCCGATGTTATTTTTCCCTGTCAGGCTTGACTTAAGAATCTGTCAAAGTGAGTGCAGACACACTGCCGGCCTCCAGGGGTTCATACCAGCTCATAAATCTATGAACTACGCCTTTATCATTTTTCACATTATTGGGGAACCATCACTGGCTTCCATTGTTGACTCAGTCCTCTGCTGTCGCTTTATCAAAAGGGTTGTTAGCACTGGCATCATTACTGTGAGTGTAGCAGAGAACATACTTGTTTGAATGAATGCAAGTAGTTTGCATAGACACAATCTGGGTAGGTTGCGTGATTGTTGGTCTGTGGTTACAAAACCATCAAATCATCTGAAGGGCGTCCAACAACTACCCTCGTTCACTGATTGTAATTGCACATATATGCAAATGGTGGCACACTCATCATAGACGGAGGCATGTGCTTTATAAACAAACCACTTGGTCATAATTCCTTGTTAATGTAACATTGGAACCAGCTTAATAAACAGTTACACAAAAAAGCAATTGCCACAATGTAATGTATTGCTCTTAACGTAAATGTTTTTCCGTTATTAAATAATACTTTTGTTGGCATTATAAATTACAGTAGATTTCATTTAAAGGAATACATATATTTCTTGTTCTAGGGAGATTATTCACTTTTTTTTTTACCAAGAATTAGATTAAAAGATTATAAACAATGTTATATTTGCCTGCTCAGCTTTAGCCAAGTTAAGCATTAAGATTGGAATCCATTGGAACCTGGGTCTGTCTGGCTCTATATGCAGTTAAAATATGACTTTTTTTTTTTTTACCTAACAATTAGGAAGGCATGGTGTTCCAACCATCAATTATCTATACCTCTTATCCTTTGAGGGTCATGGAGAGGAGCCAATCACAGCCCAAACAAATACCATTTGAATATTTCCTAGAATTGCTTTAAAATGTTTGAAATTAAAGGAAAATAGAATAAAATAAAAACATATTGCAGAAACTTCGCCATTATCGACTGTTTTCATTACGATTCATTAATAGTTTTCAACTGCATCCCTTGCTCACCATTTATTTTTCTGACTTCAGCCTTGGTACTTCAGCCAGTGAACCATGTGAGTTTGAGGTTATAATGAAACCAAAGACAGTAAAAGAAAGACGATTTTATCAAGGTGCTTTTTCCCTCTTTGCCTCTTTAGAAAAAGTATTACTTGTACCAATATGAAAAAAACATCTTGTGGTATTGTGGTTGACAAGCAGGTAGGGTTAAAGTAGCTAAGCATTGAGCTGTGTCCTTCCTTGGGTTACAATAGCTGTAGCTTTTGGTACAACATTTCAGTGTGCTCTAATAATGGCAAAACTGTTTTTAGTTTTGATTTAAAAGAATGAAGCAAACATTCGATTCCAGCAGATGGTTTTAATACATGGCCCAGTGTGTATTTCATAAAGCTTTTGTTTGTCTCTTGTCAAACTGTTGGATAAATCGCTGTTCTTGTTTATGCTGTTGCAAGTTAAATGTCATTTTGTCCAATGTGCAGTATTTTAGTGATATAAATATGCTTTACCTAAATGCAGCTGCCCTTCCATCTGCTGTTTGCAGTAGAGCTTCTGCTTGTAGGCTAAAATATTAACATGGGCATATTAAACTTTGATGCATATCCACACAGGACAGGTTTATGATGCATATTAACAGCGACTTGATACAGGGAATGGATTTGCAAAGGCAAAAAAACACACATTTGACTTTTAACTATATTTGGCCCAGTTTCCCTGATTTGGCAGCTTAATGGTGAGGAAATACATTTCCAACCTGATTTGAGGACTTTGATCTAGATCACAGCTTCCCCTGGTTATTGAGTAATACATCTGTTGATGAATGTCCTTCATTTTCTAAAATCGGGATAAATAAGTCGGTGAAACAATTACGTATGTAAAAATATATTGCTCCTACCCTTTATTGTCCCATTGAGGATCAATCCATTGACTTTGGATCAAAGACTTGAGCCCAACGCAAGTGAATGTAGTGGAATGAAAATCTTCTCACTTCACCGTTATCAGAGTTTCTTATGAGCTACTTTTTCAAGTGCAGCTGTCTGTTGCTCTTCCAAAGTGTTTTTTGAAATGACCTGAAAACATGAGAATAACCAGGCGAGGTATGTGTCACTGCTCCTAGATATCAAAAGCAAAAGCCACTCTCTTCTGAGAGATTGCAGATAATGTGTTAGATATCACTGTTCTCCACCCCCCTCATGTTGAACAGCCATGATCCAATTTGAAAAAACATTCTAGTGGTGACGTGATTGGAAATGTCAATATTATACAGCCTCATTATAAAGGTCTTAACCTAATCTACCACAGAACTAAACAGTATTCAATATGTGTTATCGTTATAATTGTAGATCATGCATTTCCCATGCAACAGCATTAGGCTAAAGCTTTGATCCCATGCCATGCCCTTGTCCTTTGACTGATTTTAAAAGATAATCTATAATCAATAGGGCCCATCCTCACCAGTGTATTTTGCAAACTTAACAGGTTATCACAGTAACAGACGATAGATATGGATTTGAATAAACCGGCTTGTTACTGACAAACAGGAATGGATTTCCTGGTCCCTCGGATAACATGAAGCTACAGTTGAATCCCAATTAGAAGCAAATTAACTGAGGCAACACATTTTTATTTTGGCAGGTGTGTCACATATGGTGTTTCTTTGAAATGAGGAAAGTCATGATGCTGCATCTCGTTCAGAATCCTGAGTTTCACTTGCGGTTAATTTATGCCAAAAAATTATAAACCAGACATATTAAATGTAGTTAAATATACGTATTAATTTAATTACTGTAAACTGTTATTTAAACAGACTAATTTACACATATTAACATCTCTTTTACAAGATTAATTAAGCGTCTAGTCGCACATTTTTTTCTTCTAAATGAAACGTTCTACACTGGGGATCAGAATCTTTCGCTCTTTTCACACCTGCCGTTCTCACACTCATCCAGCTGGAACCACATTCAATTATTAGGCTGGAAAACACAATAAAGCACAAACTAGTTAACACTCGGCCACTTTACATTTGATGAATTGTTAGAAGCACATGAATCGACATGGTGTAATTTCAACACTGTAACCACAGCACCACTAGCATGTGTGTAGCCGCTGTAGCCCATTAGGATAATTGTTGGCATAAACTACACATATACTAATTTAACCGTGTCGAGTAGAATACCACTGATGTATGTGCTCATGTTTAACATTAGGATAAATGTGGCGCATTATCTCATCCGCCCTTTGAAAACCCACGTCTGTCGGCCTCCCCAATCAGACATCCAGCAAAGTGACTCCTCACCGTACTCACTCATTTAGCGCCAGATATATTTGCGTTTACGTCTTAATTATTCATGTCGTTAATGTGTTCATTTGTTCTGACTGGGTTCAGCAGAAGAAGAAACCGGGAGGGAGTCTCGCTGAGATTACCTCGGGGGTGTTTTATTCCAACATGGACTCGAATGCAGCTCGCACCCACTCACTCTGTCACCTGCCCTCTATCTCTCCAGCCATACATGCTGCGCTGCATTAACATTCCGCGTGTCGTCGCCTGTCTTTGATTTACTCTGATTAAAGGAACCATTTATTTTCCCGACGCACCGTTATGCGAACGCTTTGATTACAGAGCTGCATCATCGCCGGTTTGATTAAAGCAGCAATTTTCCTTTTTGCCAGCTTTTTTTGTTTCGGAATGTGACGGCGCTTTCCAGCAGAACACCTCGACATGTGATGTATGTGTCTGAGTGACAGAGAGAGAGAGAGAGAGAGAGAGAGAGAGAGAGAGAGAGAGAGAGAGAGAGAGAGAGAGAGAGAGAGAGAGAGAGAGAGAGAGAGAGAGAGAGAGAGATTAAGCTTTTCCTCTGGCCAAAAACTCCTGGATGGTCAATCACTCCTCCAACATTCCTCCCTCTCTCCTTTCTCACCTCTCTCCGCCCGTCTCGCTGTTTGTTTCCACCATCTTACAAAATTTCCTTTGCCTTTGAAACTTTCTTTTCCACTGTGCTCTTCTCCCTCGCAGCATTGTGAGGGAGAAGAATCTGCCTTTTATTAATATTGCTATTATTATTATTATTATTCCTGCACCGGATCTCATCTGTTCTCTGATTTCTCTGCTCTTCTCTGTATTCTTGTTCTCTCTCTGCAGTGAAGCGATCAGTAGATTTTAAATCGCGGGGCGTTAAATTATTCCCTGGCAAAGACTCCGGCAACAAGTTTTCAATATGTGAGTTCACATCTTAATGTCACTTTGGCTAATGAACTAACGTGTGATGGCTTGGTTTGGCATGGACTGCGTTTGCATCTTGTTTTATTTCATTTAAATTTTTGGCTTTTTATTAATTTTGTCGATTTGTAAAGGCTGTTGCATCCGAACACTTTTGAACCATTGATATTTGATAATATAGATAATTTTGCAGACACGCGGTGAAAAAGTTTCTGGCTTCACATTCAAATGGGAAACAAATTATATCTAAACGTGTTGAAAGTGCCACAGCCTTTATAAGAGCCTGCTGCTGCTATTCTTGGCTACTTATTATGTGTGTTTTTTTTGTTGTTTTTGGATGTTTTGTATATGTGTTTTGGTCATGGTGTCTGGGTTTATGCATGCTCCTTCACGGCTTTGATAGATTTATCCACTGCTTGTTCTGATAAGATTAATCACGGTTGGTTTCTGCTTGCTTTGGGCTTGTTCAGCGAATGTGAATCAGCCTTTGTGATATTGTTTTCAACCCAACCCCCTCTTCCTCCTTTCCTCTTCCTCTCTTCTCTTCATTTCTATTCGACTATACTGCACAGGTCACCGAGGGCATCACTGCAATCTTTTGTGTTTATCACCACATCTCTCCACCACGCTAATGGTGGGATTATAAGAGTCCTTCGCTATTTAAAGCACTCTATTGTGGATTTATTAGTCCAATCTTAATACACATTATTAAACTCAGTCCGGACTAACTAGGTACTATATAAGCTCCCCTGTTACTTTACTACTCTCAACAGTTTCCCAAAACTTTTGCAAAATCTCAAGTTGTAGGAATGAAACACTTTTGAAACCCCTTAATTAGACACCCCGAGGAGTAAGGGTGCTAATGGTTCATAAGTCATTTGACGTCCTGAGCACATTATTAAATTCCGTTTTAAAGGCTTTTCAACACGCTGACATTGGGGGAACATGCACAAAAAGCATGAAAAATCTCTCCCAGAAAAAAGAGCAGCACCATTGTAACTGAGATTTCCCTCATTGAAGCTGTCAGCCGCCTGATATAAGCTCACATTAGATTTATTTTGCTTCTAATTACCTCTTTATTTCCTTCTCACTCCTTTGTCTCTTTATTGTACCTCGGCTTCTCGCCTTTTCTCTTTCACACTCGTACATGCACATAATATCTCACACATTACACTCATCAGCGAGGTCCGTTGTTTGTGTGCTGCAGATAATGGTGATTGCATTTGTGTAATTATTTTTCTTTAATTACACAGCACACATTTTCACAGACGGTTGTACATACTTATAAATTCTAAACATCCATATATAAGCACCTACAAGAACACAAACAAGCAAACACACAACACATAGGCATCTATACAAGGACAAACACAAAGCAAACACCCACATTTGCACGTGTTTCGACCCTGCTGCCTCTCCATGTTGTGAATCGGTTTGCATGCTTGTTCTTATCGACGCCATTTCTTTTACATCTGTGATTTATTTTGAACTTTGTGTTTGTGTGAGCATTTGCCTGTGTGTGAATCTCTTAAATACTGTAAGAGACGATGGAAAAGCGATGAGCTGAGCGCAGCGCGGCACAGACACACACGCTGCGCTGCAGATTCATCAGGTTTCACCCGACAGGTTCCACAGTCAAGGTTGATGTTTGATTTTGTAGATGAGTTTGTATGTTTATTAGCCGATATGCTCCAGTGCTTCCTCCACTGTGACTGGTTTAAGTCTTTAGTGGAGTGTGTCCACGTTATGTCTCAGTCTCTCTATGTTCAAATGTGTGGGAAAGTGTTTGTGTGTTTTTGTGTTTGTGTGTTTGTGTGTTCATACGACTCGTACTGTAACCAGTCCCTCTGTCGGGGTGTGAATAGTCCAGATGGTCAAATTAGCCGCTCCAACAAAGCAACAAACTATCTACTCCAGCAAATACACACACGGACAAATACACACCGAGCACCTGCTGCGTTTGCTGATACAAACTAAACATGTACATGCGTGTTGGTCAGACAGCTCAGGCAGCCCGGGTGGGGGGGTGTGGAAGCAGAATTATCACTCAGCTTGTGTCTGCTGCACCTTATTGAATTATCTGGCATCAGCCTTTTTGTTTGAAAAAAAGATAACATTTAACTTTTTCTGTATTAGTTTTCACAAAAACAATTGTTTTGCAACAACTACCCCAAAAAACATGGGAATAAAAACAATTAAATACAAAAATGATCAAATAATATAACAATTAAATAAAAAATAAATCGACAAAATATGAAGGCCCAACATTAACATTATGAAACCACAAATAAATTGTATGACATTATTTTATTTGGGTAAAAAGCCCTCGTTCATAAATATCAGTTCCTTAAACATAATACAGTATTATTTCCCATGAAGATCCATAAATCAACTAAAACATTGCAAAATTTAGCAGTGTTAAAGAAAGTGTATCTGTAAAAAATACATATCTGGATCTGCCCCCTTTTCTGCAATAAGCATTACATTGAATGTTGCCCCATGCCGTGTACCTCCACTACGTTTGGTGTGAATCTATTTTGGGGATTTTTGCAATGAAAGTTGTTCAGATTAGATGAGCGGTTATTTATTATTACAGCAGCAAAACTGTCGACATCAGAGACGACAACTTGACGATGACTTTCAACTTATCGGTGTGTGGTATGTTCAAAACAACAACAAAAATGAGTCGTGACGCGATCGTAGTCACATTTAATCGTACCAATCAAATAAGTAATCACCAGACGGCACAGCCCCAGTTGTCGAGGTGCTGCCTTCAAAACAAGCTGAATAGAATACTACACCAAAGTGCATGATGAGCGGTGTTTCTCCCCTCATCGGAATATCAGTCAATGCGTTTTAAAAATCAAAATACACCACGGGGTGTTTTGTTTGCCGTATGTCTGAAGTAAATTAGCGCAGCAAGACAGTTTCTCCCTCTAGTAATATTCGACTGACACCAGACATTAGGGAAAGGAAGAACAACTAGAAAAACACACTTAGGAATCCTCAGAATGGCCTAATTTCACTTTCATTGGAGTGAATGAAAGATGAGAGGAGCTCAAGGATTATTTAAATAACTTTACTCTCACCCTGATCTCATTAAGAAATACAAGGGATCCTATCATGCGGGGCCCGAAAATTTAGTAAAAAATAGGTCGTGGATGTGCCGCAGCTCATTAGGATACGATGTTGCCGCCGATGCTTTAGTCTCCTGCCAGCAAGAAACGTCTCCATGGCCCATGATGGATCCTCCTCCCAAAACAACACAATAACAACACAAAAAAAACTGCTTGAATCTATATTGTCTTTTGAAATGGAAAAAAGTTTTAAAAATGGAAAGCTTTTAAATAGGAAAGGAGTTTTTCGCGCTTTGCATTCTTCCACATACCTGACAGCTATGTGGTTTTTTTTTGTGGCTTCTCTCTGAGTAGAGTTGAGGCTTTTTTTGCTGTTTTCTCTCGGCGCTCATCCACATACGCACTGACACACACTGTCCGTTGCTCAAAGTCAACCCGGCAGCTGTGTTTCTCGAAAGTTTCATAAGTTGCTCAAGAGAGAGACAGAAAAGACTTGGGAAAGAAATGGTTGGGGTTTTTATGAAAATAGAATATTTTATATATTGCGGTGTGTTATAAGGGAAGCCAATGAAAATGTAGCTGTGGGGGTTCTTAGTATGGAAAAAGGAGGGAGGGGTTGAGCCAACCACAAGATAGTAGGAAAAAGACAGAAACAAAGACAAGAAAAGAATAGAATAGAAAAAGGAATAAAAGCAACCTTCACGTTCTGAGAACAAGAGCGTTGCAATTAAAGACAGAACGAGACAAAGTAGATCCCGTCAGATGTTTGTTGTTACGCGGCTCTGCTCTGTCTCTGTCCTGCCACCGTGATGTCTGGAGTGTTACTGTCGAGATTAGCTCTCCGCGAGAATCAAGATCAAATCTGCAGCACCGCGTCGTCCCTGTCCAAACCCGCTTGTCCCTCCGTCTCCTTGTCCGTCTCAGCTGTTTCTCCCTCCACCTGTTTCCTGCCGTCTCTAAAGTGATTAGGTGACAAGGCAGGCAGGCTTCCAAAAGTGAAACTAGAAGTAGGGAGCTTGAAATTTAAAGGGGGAAGAGTGATGGACGGAGACGGTTGTAGATTCATGCCAAGTTGCATTGAGGTTGATGTTATTTTGGCAGAAGGGCTTTTACCATCGCTACTTCATTACCATACACATGTATTTGTAGGAACAAGTTGTTTGTCTTTGTCTTTATGAACACATGATAATGGAGAGTAAAGTATAATGTAATCTCTGTCTTTTCCACGGAAGGTTTTCTTGTTTTGCCTCCTCTTATCCTGTGCCTTATTCTAACCTGCCCCCCCCCCCGTCCCTAACTCCACACCTGTCTGTCTCTCTGTGTAGTAAATGAAGGTGGTGTGAAACAGGCGTCCAACTCCTGCCCTGACCCAGGAGAACCGGAGAATGGGAAACGCCACGGCAGCGACTACAGGTGCAATTCGCACTCACAAACATGACACGATTGCTCTCAGAGATAGACGTGCACACGGCTTTCACCTGCACATGTGGGAGTGCATGTTTCAGCTCTGCTGGTTATTCCCAGATTAACGGTTTGTGATTCAGGCTGCATCCATGCACATCAACTCTAGATCAGCTGCCATCCACACTACTCCGGAGATTTAGATAGTTGTGGAAACGCCGCTGGCCCTGATTCAGTTTGAAAACTCAGCCGGAGAGATTTATTCTTGACGGGCGGAAAATGGAGATGATAAAGACGTGTTGAGATCGGACAGGAAACATCTTAAGTGTCATTTAAATCTCTTAAAACATTTTCAGCTTTTACAAATGTTTGACATATTGTGCTGTGTATAACTTGTTTTAATTCCCCTTCTGTCTTATGAGTCGATTGAGCTTGTTCTGATTGCTGGGCTTGTTATTTCCATGTTTTCTTTCCGTTATATAATTCAAATCTATTGTTAATACATATGCATATTCCTTTTTTCTTCTTCTGCATGTCTGACTCCATGAGTAGCCTTACCAGTGAGGTGCACTTCACCTGCGGAGAAGACTACGTTCTCCAGGGCAGTAAAACAATCAGCTGTCAGAGAGTGGCTGAAGTCTTCGCAGCCTGGAGTGACCACAGACCCGTCTGTAAAGGTAAGAAGCTGCTCTCAACGCAAATTCAAATTACTAACACCACACAAACATAACCTGCCGGGATCCTCAAGTGACACACACACAGGTACAGAGGAAGGAAGAGTCCATGCATCCTCCTGCTAAATGTTGCCAGTGTTGCCTTGGCCTCTTTTCAGTGTGAACTTTTGTTGATCAGGGCTGTATTTATGTGGAAAAAAATCCAAATTCTGCTTCAATCCTCTGGCTATAAAATTATGAAAAACAAAACTCTATAATCCTGTGATTGTGGTGCAGCGCCTCACTAACACGCAGCAGTCGTCTGTTTTAATCAGCGGAGCTATGAAAAGTGAATGTTACACTTATCGTAAACTGAAGCTAAAAAATGTCCTCAAGCAAGCACCGGGTCGGATCGATAAATTATATTGATAAGACGTTTTAAAAAAGCTTTAAAAATGACTTTGTGTTTGTGATGTGCTCTGTGATTTTCTCCACTTCTCTAAGTGCGTTAATAATTAGCACGTTTCAGACATCGTCCTTCTTTAGCTTTACAGACTGGTTTCACTTTCACATCTGCCACTGCTTTAGTCTCAGACTTACAGCACCCACACAAACACACACACACACACAGACAGACACACACACACAGACACACACAAACACACACACGAACACACGTTCACACGCAGAAGGACTGAGATAGAGAGAGAGGGCGTCTGTCATGTTAAATGCCAGAGTCGTTTGTCATGTCTCCCTTCACTAGGCTTCAGACTATGGCTGGAGACACATACTTTAACATAAAAAGCATTACTCTTTGTCCGTCTGTGTGTGAGAGTGTGTGAGAGTGTTTGAGGGCAGAGAAATCAGAGAGGCAGAGGAAGGAAGCAGAGAAAATCTGAAAAATATCACACCTACACTTTCTGTTTAAATTATAGCTTCTCCGAGAGAAAAACTGTGAAAATCCATCACAGCACATTAGCACATGAACACCAGCTCAACTTTGAAATAAGTGAGTAATGCAATGTTTTAGTGAAAATGAATTTACAGTGTTTGGAACATAACTCATAGACGGAGCTCTTGATTAAAACATTTCCACCTCAGTGTTTTAATGCTTACTGTGGGAGGAACCTTCAGGAAAGGTTGATTCCACCCAAACGTGATCTGATGCTTTACAGTCTGCGTTTCCATCAGCTCTCATCCACGGTGAGGTCAAAGTTCAAGTTCATCTCACAAGAAGCATCCTGGGAGTCCTCAGGGACTTGACATGCTGCTCAGGGTTAATGTTCGTCAGCCGGGGGTCCCGCTCTCTCGCCCCGTGGTTAGAAGACACTGTCTCACCCCACATAGGAGGAGACTGGTGTTGCCATGACAGCACTGAACCTCGTAAGCAGGAAGGACACAACCTGGCCAATACAATTAGGACCTGACTGTCTCGTTTGAGCCCTGATTGGTCCCTGCCAATCAACCTTATTATCCATCTCATTATTAGAGCTATTACAGCACTGATAACTTTTGATTGGCTCTTTAAGATTGTCCCTGGCTCTCAGATATTCATCATCGCTAAATACTTTATAACGAGCAATTAAATATAGCCATTGACATTAAGCCAATCAAGTCTTTCATTCACCTGCGTGTGTCGTTGCCGACGGGCGATTTGTAATGACATTACATCCACTGATGTTGTCCCCCGAAGCAGTGAATGGTTGAAAAGAATGACCTCTATATCTGCAAAATAGTGTCATTAGTCCCCAGTGAGTAGGGATGTAGGAAGGGAAATGTGTGTGGGCGACTTTCTCACAGCCATCATGAGGTATGAGTCATAGGTGAGCAGTTAAGTTTGAACTTAAAAAAGACAGAAAACGACTTCTCCCATCAACCTTATATTAAAGTCATGACCCCGTTCGGACCTGGTGTTAATATCCGTCCTGGCTGATCTGATCACTCGGACGATTCTCAGTGGCCATCACACATCGATTGATACTTTCCTTAAATTGGCTTAAATTGGTAGAATCTTTCTTCATAGCTGAGCTGAGCATTCAGTCATTCATTCTGTCCCTCCAGACTCTTCTCGCTCTTTCTATATCTAATCCACTGAAAACCACTGTCATCGGACACATCTGTAAACTCAAACTGGGTAGAAATATCATCATTTGGTCTCCACGAACACAAATGTCAGTCGGGATCTTTTTGCTTCTAGAGCGTGGAAGTGAGATCTGATAACAAGTGGTCACAGGGTAAACATTCAGGAAGCATTTTAATACCAGGTGTGATAGGGTCTCTAAGGACAGATGTGGATATCAGGCTCCTTTCATTCTAAGCATTTCAGAATAAAGGGTCTAGTAACCCAATTATAAACTGAGTTTTTGCTATGATGTGCTGAAACGCAATCTGTAGAAACAACTATTGATATGCAATGTTTAAACCTCATGATTTAAAGCCCAAACTGTATGATTTCTAACAATGGGACTTGAATGTACATAGTCTTTACATTACAATCATGCTGTTGAAAAAGAAAACACCACTTCTGTTAACTACTCATGCAAGAACTGCTCTGTGTCATTGTTATTCAGGGTATCACCGTTTTCCTTTGGTGAAATAGAAAAACCTCCCCAAAAAAAATCCCATAAATCCCACAACAACCGTGTGGAGGTTGTTTGAAGGACAAGACACATGTGACACTGGAATCATGTTCCTGACAAACAATGCTGAGACTTTATTTGAGCTGTATGCCGGAGTCGGTCCAAATAAAAAAAAAAGGAAATTGAAAAAGGAAAACATTGCAAATATACATTTAAAGCTGGGAAGTGGTTGTTTTGGTGGCAGTGGCTCAGCTGCAACACAGAGCACAGAGACTACTCCTCTATTATTAAACCTATAGTCACAAAATCCAGTTTTTCTCTTAGGGATAAAAAAACAATATTGAAATACTGAAAAAGGAAAATACCCTAGAGGCAGGAGAGAAGGGCCAGTCTGATGCTAATAGGCTGTGAGTAGAATCAACTTTGCTCTTGGTCTGTGGATCGTATCATTAATTATAAGTTTCATTTTTCTACCAGTCAGCAAGCAGGGTCTAATATTATCAGCATGTAGGCATCCGATCGAGATGTGCAGAGATTTTCTGATACGTCAGGCTCCATAACACCGAATGCAGGTTCGTGTGCGATCCATGCATATTTGCACTTTTACTCAAAAGAGGTGCTTGGCAAACACAGCACATTCTCAAAGGGGAGCCGGAGCAGGCTTTCATTGTTAGTGGGGGGGCCGTGGACTCGGCAGGCGGTGGCAACGGTGGGCTTCAGTCATGGCCACTCATCTCATCTTCTGAATAAGCTGTTTCTGGCCTTGAAGAAAGAACAATGATTATAGAAATGCTTCCAAAACCTCATTAGATTCTATAATTTGAATACACAAAGACATTGACTATCCAGTTTCTGCATAATTCTGAGAGACGCGTCCGTCAGTTAAGCTTCATTAAGTTGTAGGATCACAAAAGATCTCAGGTTGTACTGTATTTCTGCTCATCACAGGGTTTTCAAATAGAACCTGTGAGGCTTTTCAGTAGAAAAACACAAAAGGCTGAGTGCTTTTTTTTTTATGTTTGAAGAGGTGGAGTGAGCTGGTGGAAATGCCAGTGTAATTTAATTCCAGAATGTGTAGGCCAACACACATAAAAAGTGCTGAATCTGCACAAACACAGAGTGATCCGCAGCGCTCCGTCCACTATGGCACCAGCGAGCTTAGTTAGGACCATGAAATTACCCAAACAGAAAAAAAGTGTGCACTTGATCCCAGTGAAAATAAATAACATTTTTGGAAGGAGTTCAACAGGTAAACCAGAGCGGAGGAGCTGAGCAGCCATGACTGTGTGTGATTACTACATTTGATCTTCAGTGAGAGCACGCCGTGTTCTCTCAAGTACAGTGTCCTTATTTAGCCCACTTAGTCTCATCCTGTTGAACCAAAGTGGAATGAGACGGAGGCTGTTTCCAGCTGAACACAATTCAGATATGACCTTTACATCCAGACCAGCCAATAGCTAAATAGGAAACTCATGAATAACATTGAGAGAGGCAATCTGTCAGGAAGCATCAAGCCAGCCGACTTATTAAAGGGTCACTTCTGTCAAAACACTTAAACGCAGCTAAATGTGTCTTTTTGAACATCAGAGGGAAAATAACACGACGTAACTGGAGGATTTGGCCTTTTTCATAAGAACAGCAGAGCAATAGACAGAGTGGGAGATACTTAAAAATGAATGTCAGGGAGAGTGACAGAGTGGTAATCGCTTCTCTGTACATTAAAAGGATTAAAAAACTTTATAATATTAAACAACAAAATCCAACGACAGTATCCTTCTATGCACTTCCACTATCACACACACACACACACACACACACACATTCACAACACACACTGAGAGAGAGAGCCCATGTGGCACCTTGATTAATGGACAGATGGCAAGGCCACTGAGCCAACTCTCTGTCTCTCTCTCTCTCTCTCTCTCTCTCTCTCTCTCTCTCTCTCTCTCTCTCTCTCTCTCTCTCTCTCTATGCGCGTGCATGTGTGTTTGTGAACTCCAGTTCAGTTCATCTGCTAACAATGGGTGCTATATTCCAGCCTGATGCACACATACACTAACAAAAAAAGACACAATTAAAAAAAAAATTAACAATGGGAAAGATTGGACAGGAACTCGACACTCAATGACTGTCTCTCCACATGTGATTGGGTGTGTGTCTGTGTCTATGTGTGCATTTGCAGGGTGTGTGTGTGTGTGTGTGTGTGTGTGTACCCATTAAAGCTCTACCCAGAGCGAGGGCCATCGAAACGCTGTGTGCCAGCTTAATGATGTCATCAATCATCCTCTTTGTCCATTGGTCAATCTGTCTGCTCCTGGAGGCAGCCTCTTAAAACAGCCTGTCCGGACTTCCTGCAGAACCAAATCAAAAACATGATCTAAGCCTCATGCTGATCATATTAACTTAAAATAAAGTTTTCACCCAAAATATTACAGATTTGTTTATTTTCCTCTTAGAGTAGTTTTCACAAATTTAGATTTTCCCTTCAAAGACAAATTTGCTGGTCTTGTTCAAACCATGAACTTAAAAATGCCCCCAGAGAGGAAGGGAACCTGTGATTTAAAGTGATCATGAACCCAGAAGACAGAAAGAGAGAAAGTACCCTCCTGTCAATATGAGGATTTGAGGATTTTATTTTAATTTACTTGTCACATCGGTTACACACCATTTTTTTCAAAGTTTCTTTAAAGAGAGCTTTCCCTTTATGAGGATTGTTCTTCCTTTTCTGATTTACTTTAATGAAGACGTTTCTTTAATAGAGAAATAACCTTCTTGAGCACTTAACCATTCTTTAAAAATCACACTGTTCTTCGCTCGTGGGCATTTTGTGATGGACTTGTAGATTATACACAGTGACACAACCATCTTTCAGACATGCAATGATAATCTCCTGACATTCAGACTTTGTGCAGAGCTTCTCCGGCCGGCCTCCTATTTAAAACTCAGAGCATTGTCTGAATGAGCTCATGTGAGAAAACAGCAGGAGATGCTCCACAGGACTCATCGTAAGTGAGGGCATGCGTGTCTTTGTGTGTGTGTGTCTGTGTGTGTGTGTTGATGATGTTTCTAGCACTTCACAGAAGGGGAAAAAAAACTAATAAAACCCAATATAAACACCTCTGGATGACAGAGAGGTGTAATTCGCGTAGAATACAACAACAGACGTTTGAATGTGCTGTAAACTGATAACATGTTCTCACACCAGAATTTGTTTCCTGCATCCTGCACCACCTCACCTGAACCCTCAAGTGTTCAAGTTTAAAAAATACAAACTCAGGATACGTCCTTTGGATTCATGTCTAGAAATGGTTATAGTATTTTATAATCTACTTTGCTAGATACAAGGCAAATAACTCAAAACCAAATGAATGGAATAGATAGTGGACTAAATCTTGGTATCATGAAAAGTAGGCATCAGTTCCAAGAAAAAACATTGCTGCTCCAGTTTCCGAGCCCATAAACACGTATGATTCCATTATTTTTTCTCTATTGTTTGTTATCCACCAAACCAGACAGTTCACGTCCTGGTCTCTGTCAGGTTGGAAACATGTAGTGGCTAACTGTCCTTGGTATGCTTCAGCAGCCACGACTGTACGGATGAGTGACCGTGAGCCTTCCGCCGGAGGGTGGGTGGCTCACTAACCACAAAGGCCGTCCTGCTGAGGAAGCACCAGCAGAGTTATGGACTCTGCGTCTCGGGCAGATATCAGATTGAAGGAGACACTTATGAGTTTACGCTATGCTAGAGCGGAGAACCGAGTCCAAACACAGTGGAGCCGAAGCAGCGATAAAAATTCATACTCAAATACATTTCTCAAAGAAACCTTCCCCGTACTTATGGGGCGTGTCAGTTATGCTCTGAAGCCATAAAACAAAAACTTTGGAGAACAGCGAGCAAGGGCATTGGAGCTGCAGCTTCAGGATTTGGCAAAGTGATCCTTGCCTGGAACATCATTTAATTTTGGGCCGCCTCCCAATGGTTTATGTGTGTAAGCGTGTTTGAGTGAATGCGATAGAGAGAAAGTGTGAATCCTGAGGGAATCGAGTTGATCGGAATATACAAACTCCAAAGAGGGTATGTTGTCACACACACACACACACAGACACACACACACATACATAAACACTATCTCTCTCTCTCTGTAGCCCCGGCCTAAAGCGTTCAACTTAATCTTGCTCATGATTCCGACAATATGCTTTTAGTACCAGATAGACCTCATCAAACTTTTTAATTTAATCTCGTATTCATTATCACCTCAATCATTAGTGTGGCCTGCTTTTGGCTCGGAGCCCTCTTTACAGTGCCGGTATAAATAACGATGAGAAGGAGACACTGTGTTACACAGAGTGACAGACGGGCTGTCAGAGAGCGGGAGACAATCGTGATGGAAAGATAAGTTGGATCACAAGTAAATCGATAGCGTGTGAATCAGGCAAGATGCAGCACTTCTGGCGTCTTGTGACCCGGACAAAATGGATGTGATCCTAAAGTGGCTCAATTTTAAAACATGTTGAGTTTTTTTATTTTGTCAAACTTCCGGTGCTCTAGGAGAGATGTAATCCGGTTTTGGACCTAATGTGGCCCATGTGGTAAATGGAGAATATGGCCCGAAATTGCACAAAACAAATTCAGGCTACCTCTGGCACCTTTTGGTTGATGTGTGATATGGCAGTGGTTCACTTGCCGCCCAGATCTGGCAAACAGGAGCGGCCATCCTTCCATGCAGGATGTGTGCCGGATGACACCGTTTGGTGCGGGCCGAATCTGGGCCAAAACAATTGTGAGATGAATGATTTTCATGCCTTTGTGTCAAACCTTCAGGGGATTATTACAAAGCTCTATACAGCTCTTTCACTCACAGGTTTGTTTATTTATTTATTTACTTGGCCGGCCAACTCTGTTGTCTCCGACCACACAGGGAACAGCCTTTTTTTGGCAAAAGGCTCTGACTACCTGCCCGGGGCAAGATGGCAGAAAAGAAAGAAGTTATCGACTAGCTTGTGAACCTAGAGAGAAGCATTTAGCGACTAAAGACCCATGAGGCATCGACGGAGACAGAACCAGAGCTCAAAGAAGCTTCAAAAGATTGACTTAAGGTACATTGAGGCAACCAGAGACATGACAGCAAATTAATGTTAATTACTGTGTGTCTGTGGGATGTAGTAAATGAGAGCCATTGTTTGACTACAGCATATTCATCATGGCTTCTTTATGAGATGATACTGTTTTAACGTTATTCATAGAGATCGTTGCTTGTTGAGCTGTCATCAATGACAAAAACATTAAATTAACGATGATTTAGGTACCGGCAGTGAAATGTCACGAGAGCTTTAAAAGTGGAATTTGCAATTATGCAGAGACATGTAGAGACATAATAAAGATCAGAATTTGTAATAAATGGATCTAAGAATAAAAAGTACAAAAGACCCAGAGAGAAGGAGTGAGATGTGAATCATGAAGTACAGACAATGGCTGACAGAGGCACAGAGACGGTGGGACAGAGGATGGCTGAGAGAAAGATGGAGCGAGAGACGGCCGGACGCGGCCCGAGAGACGGATGGAGTTTAATATAAATTATGGGATGTTAGCTCCTCCGGTAATTCTGGTGATAACTCTCCCCGCACTATCGCTATAGCAACACCGTGCCCGTACTGCTGTTGGCGCGGCGATGGGGCCGGCCATTCGTTCAGGGCACGCTGATTGAGCTGTCAACGTACACACACCCGCACGCACACACACACACACATACATACACACACACACACACACAAACACACACACGCTGTTGCCAAGACGATGCACACACGCTCTTTATGAGACATGTAGATAAATCACTACTCATGTGCAACTCAAGCACACACACACACACTCACATACACTTCATCTTTGTGTATCTATCCTTGTATGAATTGCAGTGAGTTTAACACAAGAGAAGGTCATTGGAAGATGTATTAAAAATTAGAGATGCAGGAATCAAATATGTTCAGTCAAGAGGAGGGGGGACACAGACAGAGGAGATATAACATGTCCTCTTGTTCTGACACTTTCTCACAGCACCTCACAGATATGCCCCATTATGCACACAACGAAACACACACACATGGTTCTCTTACTTGTCCCTTATCTTTATTCTGACCGTGTGTTTGTGTGTGTGTGTGTGTGACAGGTGGTGTATGTATTTTCTAGGAATATGTTTGGATGCACAATCCCTCGTGTCCTCTTGTGTATTCGCACACATGACACCGATAATGGTCGTGCGTGTGCAAGCGTGTTTGTGTCTTCATCATGCGGTGCGTGTCGCTCTGTGTGTGACTGCATGTGCACGTTGTGTGAAACGGCGCTGTGTAAGCGTTCATGCTCATGTGCTTGTGTGTTTGTGTGTGTTCACTGTACGTGTTCCTTGGCCCTGCCGCTGAACAAACTAATTAAGGAACAAACGCTGCCTCAAATCAACCAGAAAATTACCTCCCAACTCTTAGCAGGACGACCCAAGGACAGACAAGCAGGTTTCTCTATCACATCCAGTCAGTGCACACGGCCTAATAAAGGCTTAGTTGGTTTATCGAACAACTAGCATGTGTCGTTTTCAACACCCCGCTGAGTGTAATTTCAGTATTGGTGTTTGACTTTCCAGCACAAGTGTTGACATACAGTATTATTCTCCGGTGGTTTCCCGTAGAGAATCTCCACTCAAAACATGTTGTCGTACATGCAGACACTTGTTCTTTAACCCTGCCTCTGTGATGTTTTCAAAAGCAAGCTGTGGTACTAAGCTGCAGGAAATCATGGGATTTGAAAGTTCACAAACATAAGGGCAAATCTCTGAAGAGTAACCTCTGGAGCAGGTAGAATGATGGCACAGGTAGAATGATGCCGCAGACTGAACCCCTTCACTCAGTCTCTTTCTGCCCTGACAACATTGCCTCCTCCCAGATAAGCCGAAGAGACAAATCTCAAACCCTTCTCTCAATGTCCATTCAGTTCTCCTGAACATCCCATATATCAATTTCTGTTCAAACCTTTTAATCAGTTGGGTTGTGGTTCATACACTGCAATAGGAGAGCTGATGTATGTCTGCTAAGTTTCAGAGCTTTGCCCTTTTAAAACTCAAGTTTCAACATTTCATAACTTCTATTTCCTGTGGACGTGCACTGGTTTACAGATCATGACTCACAAGGTTTCTAACCTGGTAAACAAACTGATGCAGTGGGAGAAAGGTGACAAATTTGCAACTCTGATAAGGTGTTGAAGAGAAAAGTTCTGCAAGGATTAAAGTTTTAGTTTCAGACATACAAAGCCTTTTATGTTAGATATTTACCTTTCAATGTCCTGCTTTAGCTGTTTTTCCCTTTTTGAACATGATATTTATCCCAAAGTGTGGATTGTTGTACTTCTTTTAAATATGGAATGTAATTATTACCCAGCCGGTCGACAGAACTTGACTCTCAATAGATTCTGACAGCAAATTGCTGGTGAGCGTCTTTATCAGTCAATGCTGTAACTCAGGCTAATCCTGTGGTATTTCAAAGCCAATAGCTTCCAATTAAGTACTTCTATCCAGGGGGTTGTTGCTGACAGTATCAATATCATATATCTGACCTTCTGTTCCTCTTTCCTCTCCTCTTCTCTTCTTTTCTCGTTGTTTTGCAGCTCTCAGCCTCACTTAAGTGTCACTGTTAATTGTCGCGCTGAGCACAATTGCTGTTGCTACTGCTTCCGCTAATCGCTAATTCTACAGTCGCTGCTTCAACAATGACCTTATTTCTTCTCTCCCTTCACAGTGAAGACGTGCGGCAGCAGTCTTCAAGGTCCTTCAGGAACATTTACGTCTCCAAACTTCCCGATTCAATACGAGAGCAACGCGCAGTGTGTGTGGATAATCACCGCCTCAAATCCCAACAAGGTAAATCTCATCCTCTCTCCCTTTCGTCTCTGTCTCCGTCTGTCAAACAAACTCAAATTCAAACTGTTTGGAATTTAAATGCAATATGAACATTTAAACTATTTATTAACTGGAAAACAGCCCGTTGTCAAGTTGCGCTCCTCAGAGATACAAAGGCTGAATTCAAAAAATATATAAATATCTAAAAAAGTAGCGAGTGAAGCTAAACTTCCTGAACGAGCTCCCACAGTTTGCTTCCTGAGTTTCATGCATTCAATCTATTTGAATTGATATAACACAGCACTTTGTTCACAGAGCCAATTCGGCCACATTTTTACATCACTGAAATGTGTTCGGTGTCGGATCCTACTGCAAATGATATGCTAGTCAGGGCACATCAGCATCTAATTCTACGTGATTGGTTAATCCCGTCCGAAGAAGAACGATAGGCTGGAGGTCAGTTAGACGGCTGCGATTGGTCGCTTCCCGTCCCAGGAGAGATCTGATTGGTATTCAGGAGACGCATCCTTATTCCTCTCAGGGTCACCGTGGTGACCGCTCTGTCGTCAACGGCAACACCTGCGTCAGCACCGTAGGAGCACACAGGCACATATGGGCAGAGTTGCATTGCACAGAGCAGCCATTCACACACAAGTGCTGAAATGCACACCGGGGCTGTTTTTTGTATCCAGACACACACACACACACACACACACACACACACACACACACACACACACACACACCCACACACACACACGAACACACTTACTTACCTTAACCACTTGACTAACCCTAACCCTTACTCTAACCTTAAAAAACGTCTTCAACTTAAATTTGATGATTTATGTCCATGGCGACTTGCTCTTTGTCCCCATAAGGAAAACTAGTCCCCATAACGAAACTGCGTGAACAGAATTAGGTCCCCACAGTGATAGCTGGACCACAACTCTCTCTGTCACTCCCCAAGGCCTCAGCTTTGTGGCCTGGAGCAATACATTCTCCTGTGAAGGCTACATTGTGTATGTGACTGCTGAAGGCTGCAGTGCTAATGTCCGTATGCTCTCTCTGGTGTGTGTGTGTGTGTTTGTGTGTGTGTGTGTGTGTGTGTGTGTGTGCATTCGTGCCTGATGTGTGTAATAATTTGAAAATGAATGTGCCTGTATTTTGAATGATTATGGATCCAAACGCGTTGTAAATGACGGCCAGATCAAGTCGTTTCTTCATGCCTTACAGACACCTTATTATATATTGTAATGTTTGGTACTTTATCGTGTACGTCATGCTCCAATGAATCGCACTGAATCACTTCCATGTATTTTATCAATACATCACATATACGTACAACAATGCGCCGGTCTGAATTATATACATGCCATGAACAACACTGCATGGCACAGTCATGGCACTACATCATACTAGAGTTCTTCATGGGTCGCTGAATCTGTACCTGACCTGAAGCGTGCAAACAGCTATTTAGAATCACATGGTTACCTCTGCTAAGGAGGCTATGTTTCTACTACTGTGCATTGCTTTTGTTTGTTTGTTTGTTTGTTAGCAAGATTACACCAAAGCAAAGGAAAGGATTTAAATTAAATTTTGTCCCGGGATGCAGTATGGGTCGGGGAAGAACCCTTTGAGTGTTGTTGGGTACAGTCAAAAATTGTAAGGGATATTTGTCCCTTAGATATCAACAACAGAACTGACTTGGGATGGCCAGGACTACGTTAAAATATCTACAAATATCTGACTTTAAAATAATCGGAGCGTTAAAACTCAAAAAAACAACTTATAGAACCCTTGAGTGATATCGGTGTGGAAGCTTACTCATATAACACTCCCTTCAAAGAGCCAGATGAAGATACAAAGCAAGAGAAAGGGATGAACATGACAAAAAAGTGACAAATCCTTTCATTTGACTCAACCATCTCCCATCATCTCTCCACTGTCTTGGCAAGTTGTTGTGTTCATGCGGGACACCTGTGAAGAGACACATATGCTGGAGCATTCATAAGAGCTTAATCTTAAAGAAAATCAACCTCAATATGTAAAGCTTCATCTCGCTCATGGATTAGCATCTTTGCTACAGTCGGACTTGTCTCGTTGCCATCAGATGAGTGTCACTGCTCGCTGGTGGATTAAACAAAGATGCTTTTATGCCTGTGACGTCAATGGCATTAATCAATCAATCTGAATTTAGTGTCTTATGCGTTTTTTAAGGCTAAAAATACTAAATTGACAAGACGTATGAGTTAATGGAGACAAATTACTAGAGACTAATTTTTAGTTTCTTTGAAAAGAGCTTGATCAAAGTGAATATCATACATTTCAGTAGATACCCGGCACTCAGTAGGGGGAATGTCTCTGCCAAAGCTGAACAATCCTACGCATGATCGTATGAAAAGTGAATAAGTATTATCAGATCCTCCTCCTAATCTGCTTCCTCGCCGAAGAGTAATGGGTTCATCCCAGATCAAGGTTGGTGGAAATCTGTTTTGTAGTTATTGTGTCATCATGCTAGAAAATAAACCAACCAACTAGAAGGCACACCTCTACCAAGGCCCAACAGCCCCCTTAAATTCATTCAAGCTGCACTAGAGTTCACACACTCATTAATATCAGTTCCTGTCATGTGCCATGTGCAAAGATCCATTAATTACTTCCTATGAAAATGGTGAAAAGGCCCTGTCTTACAAACGAACCAGCAACAAACAAATGGATGAAAAAATAACGTTCTTGGTCAGAGGTAATTAAAAAAGTGGAAAAAACTATTACAAATGTTTTTATTGAACAAAATAATGGTTTACATGCATATTGTTCACCTTCCAGTGCAGGATTTGGACAGTTAGAGATATTTCAGTGGCCGGATGCTCCTGTTGGTTTCGGAATTCCCATTCTCTCATGGTTCAGTTGGAAATTTCTGATCCTCAGATGCACCTGCAGGAGTAAAAGGCAATTTACTAGGTTCAGAAGCAGGCTGATGTTGGGCAGGTGGCGGGGGGGAAATCCACAGTGGGGGAACTGGCAGGTAAACAACAGGAAACTGGGCGGGGGGGCAGGGGGGAGCGGCTCGAACAGAGCGGGAGCGCTGGCAGTAGGAAGCTGTCCTCTATTAGGAGGCTGATTAGGGAATGAGGGGGCAGTTTAGCCGGCAGGTGAGTGGTCAGTCGAGTCCCTGAGGAGAGGAGGTAACGACACAGACAAACACTGGTGCCTGCAAAAAGAGAGAGAGGGAGAGTCGGAGGGGGAAGACGAGGGGAGAGAGAGCGATGGTGCAACATCACATTCAGGCTAAGAGAATAGTCCCACATGATCCTCTCTCTCTCTCCCACCAGCGGAACGGCTCGTTCTGTTTTTCATTGCTCGCACACGTCTCTCACTATTTCATCCTCTGCCCCCCTTTCTCCCATTCCCCGTGTCTCATCCTTCTTTTTCTCTTCATTTTCGTTTCAAACCACCCAGGCCCTCCTCCCCTCGTTCGATCCCAGAGGCTCTGTCCGCAGAATTACCCAGATTCTTCGTTAAAGAGTTCGGCCCCCAAGAAATAGAGAATACAGAGAGGAGCAGGAGGAGGAGGAGGAGGTGGAGGAGGAGGAGGACACTCGAGAATCAGTTTTTACTGTTTCACACTCTCTCCATCGCACCTTTCCTAATACATATTTCTCAGCGTCTCCTGCTCATACTCTGAGAGTAAAGAGATACTGGCTCTCTATTCCTCAGCGTCTCCTCTCTTTGTCTCTTACTGTCACTGCCTCATTCGCTCCATCCTTCTTCTCCTCCCTCTGCCCCTCCACGTGCTCCTTCCCTCTCAGGTTAAGTGTTAATGGAGTTCTGTTGCTCTGTGATGTTATTGCTTCATTTGCTTTTGGCAGAATGAGCCTTTAGTGCCAATTCATTTTGTCCTGTTTTCATTTAACCTTGGGAAAGGCAGGACAGCATGGTCATTACTGGACTCTTCTCTTCTCTTCTCTTCTCTTCTCTTCTCTTCTCTTCTCTTCTCTTCTCTTCTCTTCTCTTCTCTTCTCTTCTCTTCTCTTCTCTTCTCTTCTCTTCTCTTCTCTTCTCTTCTCTTCTCTTCTCTTCTCTTCTCTTCTCTTCTCTTCTCTTCCCTTCCTAGTCTCTTCTCTTCTCTTCTCTTAATGGCCACTTCATTTCTACTATAGGTGTTTAGCTAAAGTCGAGTGCACATTAGCATATCTAAAATGCCCTGTTATATAAATTGAAAACGAATAAGCTTGCCATCACTTTATACACATTTGCACAAGACAAAGAATACTGCAGTGGTGCCCTACTGCATATTTAGTTAAAACCACTGTGACGAGCACAGAGGCAGTGCAATACAATAGCGTTCAGAGAGAAAGGCAAGTTTTGGATTTCTTTAGACTAATTTGCATGCATTGAATTAAGTGATACCCTGCAGGCCAAGAAATATCAGATGTACACACTGAAGCCACAAGGCAGAAATCACAAGACCAAGAAAATCACTGCGCATGCTTCTTTTTCTCGCAGTCCCCCCCCCTCCCCGTCAGTAAAATGGTGAGCTTCTGCATCTTCCTGACAGGATGAACAGCGTAGCACTTTCTTTACGGATCAGGTTAAAAAAATATTAAGCATTGTGCAAAAGAGGAATGGGATGCAGATGCATTTTTCCAGCGAAGTAGTTGCATAGCAACAGTAAAAGTCGTGCATATAGCCTTTCCCACAGGTTGCCGTTCAGAGTCGGTGTCTAAAAAGGAAGGCGTCTGGTGGATTCAGCTCAATGAAACACAAGTCAGGAGAAAAACACTAAGTTGCAACAGACTCGAGCCATCAGTCTTCATCAGCTGACGCCCGGCTCTTCACACAGCCGAGGCGGGAGCATGTTCGAGGAGAGTGAGCAAGTGGCAAGAGGGTTGACTGTGATGCTGTCACAGACGATCTGTTATTCTCCGTGCCTGCCTGTGGCCGCTTTACATCACCACCACCAGGTGTTTCACATCCTCCTACAGCCACCGTATCTGCAAGCCGTCCCTCGAATCTTATTATAGTATGGGACAGGGAGGAGCCTCCCCCCACCTCCCTGTCCCCGCGACAACCTAAAGGAAGTCTTTTATCAAGCAGAAATCCAATTCCGTCGCCTCATTGGCTAGAAGCCATAGACGGATGCAAGGAAGGAATGCAGCAGCCAATTAGAAAGAGAGAAACGAAGGGTGACAGCGAGAGGGAGAGAAAGATGGAGGGATGCAGGATGTATAGGGGGAGAGAGAGAGAGAGAGAGAGGGAGGGAGATTGATGTGTGCATGAACACCAACCAATTAGAGGAGAGAAGAAATATGTAGAGTGTTCGGTTTCATCTATCACACACACGCACACACACACACACACACACACACACACACACACACACACACACACACACACACGCACACTCAACTATACACAAATATACAGCATGCATGCAATACACAAAAATAATCAAAGAATACACACATACACACTAACCCACATATTGTTTGTAATGAGTTTTAAAACTACAGCGTTCACATTTACACACACACACACACACACATACATGCATGAGCTCAGTGTAATGCAGCCATGTCTTAGCTGTGTTTAATGCTGTGTGAACAGTGCTGATGTGGCATCAGGGTGTTGTGTAAAGGACGTGTACTGGACCTGGTTCCCATCACACAGACCCTCTCTGTCTTTAAACTGCTTGGTCAAACAGGGCTGGTCTGTTTCCTGCCAAACAACCAGAGTGGCCCGGATTGGTCGCTATTACCCGGCTAACCAACCCGCTGACAGCCATTACTTCCCAGCGTTTTACATCACCTGCTGCTTCCTCAATGACCGTTCTGCTTCCATTATATTTATTTAGAATATTTTGATGCCTTCATTTCCCCTCAACCTGTTTTTTCCAAACCTAATTTTTCTTTTTTAAAGCACAGTTGAGTTACCGCATCCCACTGCCGGTTCGAATTAAAGCGGAAAATAGAGTTTAAGCTTCTAGAAAAGGCTGAATTTCTCTTTTCAGACGCAGGTGAATTGTAACTGGTGTAGAGCAGCACACTCACTCTTCTGTGTGGCTTAATATAAACCTTTCAATATCCTCCTCTAGTGAAACATTGTTGAAATGTATTCAGTAAATGCACAGCTGCTTTAAAATTGACACAGCTAAATGCCTGATTTGAAACATATGTCCATATGGATAAACTCCAAAGGCTGCTTTCAGAAAATGGGTCAACTAACTTCACTTTTAAACATGTTTCCATCAACAAGGAGCATCTTCTCTACTGGTGCTTTATTAAAACATCACCCGTGAGGCTAAATCCCCACAGAAACCAGCTTTTTAAACCTCGAGCGCGTGAATTCTGCTATTTCGAAGATAATCTGTTCTCCGAGTTTATGCATTACTTGCTGTGGCTGCGGAATTCCCCCCCGTAGCGAGATAACTCGGGACGTGCGCTTTGGAAACATATATATTTAGGAAAATGTTGCTGCCACGAGGAATGAAAGACGCTCTTCAACGAAAAACAACGTTGTGTGATAACGAAAAATCTCTCCCGAACATCTGAGCTTGCTTTTTGATGACACGGTATTTGTTGAAAACAGCCATCACACACACCGGTGTACATTATTTACTGTCAGACGTGCAGTTCTATTGAAAAGCCTGCATCGGGCGCAAAGGAATAATAAGATAAGTGTGAAAATGGTGACTATGTAATCACAGAAATAGACACATTAATCTCCATCAAGCCGTGCCTGCCTGAGTGGGTGTGTTTCCCTGCGTGTGCCTGAGTGCCGGTGTGCGTGTGTGTGCTTCCCAGTGAGAGTTTATCAGGTCTGTAGGTAATGCTTTAATCCAATCTGCTGCCTTACACGCCGATAGAGCTGAGTCAGCATTGTGAGTAAGAGGCAGATCACTGCTTCATCTCTGAAGCCGCGAGTTTAACCCCTTCCTGTTCACATCAGGGGATGACGGTGCTTTACATGTTGCTTAACTAATCTAATGTAGAGTTAATTAAAGGGTTAGTCTGCCTCTGTGGCCACCAGGGCAGATCTTGCTCCTACAAGTAAAAGAAATAGAAGTTAACTTCACAAACAAAAACAAATCAGGGAACACTGACAACATCTTATTATATTTGTTGAAATTATCATCATGTCCTGTTAACCAATAGCATTTAATACAGTTTTGTGGTAAAAACATATAAATAAGCTGGTATTTGTGGCCATGCAGGTCTAACCAACCTGCCTAGCTTGTGATACAAACCATAGCTTTGACACTAACCTACTCTGAGCAACAGCGCCCCCTGCAGCCACCAGTGGTAATGGGATAATGTACAGGAACCAAAGGTTATCGATCCATCCAGCTGCATGGTCCAAAACTCACTTAGCAGAGACACAGTTGAGGGATGTACGTTCCGCATGGCCTCCCGAACCGAAAGTCTGTCGTTGTCAAGTGTTTTTTGCTCCGAATATTGGAGTTGAAGACTTTTTTGTAATGAATTTTCCTTATCTACACTTTGACATTGCTCTTGAACTTGCTGGGTCTGATTCTGGTAGCTGACTATCATTCAGTTACATTCGTCTCATGGGAGATTGTTGCCACTCATTAAAGTTACATGGTGCAAGAGCTGTTTTTTAGGGCTCTGAGCGGGAAGGAAAGAGACATTTTTCCTTTTTTTTTTAAAGATCGTTACACAATGTTGTTTCAAGCAGCAGGTGAAGGAGAAAGCATGGCAGCTGTTTTCGTCTTGTCTGTTTTTCATCTATTCCCTCATCATAGATTCAGTGAATAAGGTCGCAGTGAGTTTACACGTCAGCATGCACACAAGTGGTGTCATGTCCCGGAGTGTTCAAGTTGCAGACGGTGAAGGAAGAATCATGATGTCTGACTAAAGCTGGATCAATATCCTCAGAAATAAGAGGATATTGACACGCAGACTGTTAACACAGCGGAGTGCAGGGGCCATTAGGATTATCTGAAGTCCTCCAGCACAACATAGAATCTAGAAATCTGAAAATGTTTCACAATTTAGGAGGAAGAGGAGGGAGCACAGGGAGAGGGAGGTTTCACAACACCCCTTAGGGTCAAATCAGAATTCCAGTTTGAAACATTCTAAGATTCAATATTACCCTTCACTCCTCCCTGTTGCCTCCTCCTCCTCCCCTCTCCTCCCTTCTTTCATCTGCCTTCATCTTCTTTCCTCCTCTCTTAGTACTCCCCTTATCCCTCTTTTCTCCCCCTCTCATTTCCGCTTTTCCCTCTTCTCCTCTGCCAAATGTGTTTCTCTCTGGTCTCAGATGAAACAGAAAGTGTTGGTTTAGTGATTCCTGATCTGAGTTTTGAGCCGCGCTTCCCGAGCAGAGCGGGAGGTGCTGCTCATCTCCTCCCTGTTCCTTAGGCTTTGATTAATAAAGTCACACCGCATTGTGTGATGCATTAATGATTTCAAATTCTAATTATTATACCAGACCTTTGGTCTCCTGTAATTGATATAAAATAATGCGTCAATGATTCGGTCAGAGGTGAAAGTCTCAACATAAAAAACAGCTATGAAGCACATGTTGGCTGTGATTGAGGTCAGTCGAGGGCAATTTGAATTGAAAGATAGCATTTTAACATTATTCATGTCATTGCTAATTCAACTTTCTCCACGCCTGCATCTTTTAACTGCCATGTTTTTATTGCTTTCTTCCTTTTTTTGCCAAAGAAACAAAAAGGTCATTATTTCTGTAAATCTGTACTCCATGTTGTGGATCTTTATTGAGAGCGGCTTCAAACTAACATGTCTGTGTTTTCTGTTTATGAACTAAAGGTGATCCAGATCAATTTTGAAGAGTTTGACCTGGAGATAGCCTACGATACTCTGACAATAGGAGACGGAGGGGAGGTGGGAGATCCTACAGCTATACTGCAAGTGTAAGTATTCCTGTCTCCTTTACGTACTACAAGTTAGGTCCGGTGTTTCTTTGAGTTTCTTTCTGTCCAGATCAAGCATCTCAGGGTAGAAGGACTTGAAAGGAGAAAAACAACATTCATAAATCCCACACGGGATCATATTTCTCTGCATGACGTTGGTTGCATCTAAAAGTCATGGTGTAACTGTTCAGAAAGAAATGTCGAAAACAAATTTCCTGAAGAAAATAAATGCTATTTTAACATTAAATTTGTAATAAAAAAAAAAAAATGAAAAGTGTTAGTTAATTAAAAGCTCTCTCAACTTCCTGCCTTCCTTGAAAATCCTTCATCGTAAGTCCATTTGTCTTCTCAGAGTTAAAATGAGCTACATGCAGCTCAGGCTCTGTTGTTGTAACATCCACATTACTGCAGTAAAGCAGCTTCAACAAAGTGATGTTGTGAGATAAACTCCTGAAAGTGGAAATGTAATAACCTCCAGACAACGTGTTTCTGTAACTGAATTTATTTCAGTGATTTTATGAAGCAGGCGCATTGATAGTGACTCCAGATCGACCAGCCGACTTTAGAAAGCAGCCGGGTTGAAAGTGTAAAGTCAAACTCGTCAGAGTAAAACCTAACTTTGCCCATTTTCATTCCAAACCGTCAGCTGCTAGAATGAATAACATTCTCCATCTTTCTTCATACAACTTGTGAGATTTTAAAACAGCATTGGATCTTCGGGTTTTCTCCATTGAAAAAGATGAATCGTACCCGGCGGTTAAAAACTCTCACCAGTGCCAGAAGAGTAACAGATGTGGAGCCTTTAAAAATAACCAGACAAATTTAGTTTATTCCTTGTCGAGACGGGACGCTAGCCTCGCAATGTCAGAACAATTTGCATTTGTGAAAAGGGTCAGGAACTTTTCAATGTTCTTTCTCTGCCCAGTGGTTTATCAAAGTGTTTGTCTCTGACTTTCTTATTCATTACTACCTGATGCATTTCTTTATTTTCATTTTAACAACTGTTTGCATCCTTAGACTTAGTTATATGTAACTTTTGTTTTCCATTAGAAAACAATAACATATAAGAACAATCAAATTAAAATGAAGACATCGTTTATGGATTCATCAGACTGGTGGGACTACATACAAATTTTCAGGAACTAATTGTTTCGTCGTAGGTGGAATTTCATATATTCTCCATGCTTTGCAGTGATATTGCTTCATATTTTGCGTATAACTATTATTTCTTTGGTGTTGTACTTTGATACCGAAACCACTGCCCCACTATGGATCCTGCGCCGTTTCATATTCCTAGCCGATTCATCCACCTCCATTTTCTATTAATGTTTCCGAGCTCAACGCGTATAAACCCTCCTCCTTGCTCGATTTCTTTCATTCTCTCCGCTCTTCCTTCCCCGTTCCCTCCAGATACAAAAACATATCTCTCACTTAAATAAAGTACACTGCACACTCTCAGTCTGGATGTTCTGCATATGCTGGTAAGTGTGGGTGACATATGTATGCAAGTGTTTTTTCTTTTAGGTTTGTGTCTGTGAGAAGGAGTAAGAGATGGCAAGAGACTCGAAACCCCAAAGCACACAGGTCCCGTTTCATCCTCGGCTCTCGTTTGCTCCGGCAATTTGTTCACACTCAGAGCTGCACTTAAGAATTAAGGCTTCGACTGCATAGATTAAAAAGACAATGGTTTTGCTTTTCTGCGTTTCAGCCTCTCGGGCAGCTTTGTCCCCGACTTGATCGTCAGCATGACCCACCAGATGTGGCTCCACCTACAGTCGGATGAGAGCGTTGGATCGATAGGATTTAAGATCAACTATAAAGGTAGGTAACGTGGGAATTGAGAGACAGAAAGTGAATGAATTATCTGCCTGTAAAAGAATGATTGGAATAGTTTAGCAGCTGTAGTTTGAACTTTGTCTTGGAGATCGGCCGGAGCGCTGGTCCTATCTAGCCAATTTGTTTTGTTATGGAAGCATCAATGAGTCAGTGTTTATATCTACAATAGGTCTGTGGAGATCTCTTTTATCACAGTAAACACCATCGTGTCCTGTTTGTGGACCAATTATCCTCCTCCGTATTCCGCCCTTTAGCCTGGAAGGACCTTTAGTGTTAGAATCCACAGTGACCAAAATAACTTTCTTGTGTGACTGTAAAAGAAGAAATTACTCAGACCTTGTTGACACTACTGCAGTTGAACAGCTGTGTTTGAACAGATATTTTGCAAAATGTCCAAATATGTGTGGACAATAAATAAATGTTTCATTTAAAAGCAGTGAATCAACTTTGGATATTCCTGTTTAAGTTAAATTACTACCTTAAATCCATGGCTGAAATTCAAATTTTATACAACACAATAAACTTTTCACTCCTTTCACCAAGACAAAACAAAACCATCAGGGGACATGTTTTTGTTCTCTGCCCGTGGTCCCATTCCTTTCTGTCTTGGTTCGCCGGGAAAGTTTGGCTGCTTAACAATGAACTCTGAAGTGAGTGACTCCAGGGAAATCTAAGGAAATGAAAGGAAAATGCAATGTGTCATTGTTCTGCAAAGACGACTTGTGGTCTGTCCAGCGAACGCATTGTTTTTCTCCCACAGTCGTTGGCATTTTGAATCTGAATTCACTGGACCATCGATAAATCCTTTCAAGGCTTAGGTTGTAGCGGTGTAGAAACTTGGTTCAGGTGTTTTCCCAGATTAAAGAATCCTCCAATCAAATTTTCCTAAAACACAACATTTACATAAATATCACAAGTAAGTTTCTTCATTTCCAAAGTTAACTGTTTCAAAGATGTAGTATGATTTAAATTTCCCATCAAACACTGAGCTTTGCTGCTCAGATGAACTTGGCGTTCCTCATTCCAGTTTCATCATTTACTGATTTATCGTCATAAAGAGGCCACGCCCACTGACAAGGCCTCAAGTTACATGAGAGGAGGGACAGTGACTCATTGTCTTGATATGTATCTCTTCCCCTTTTATTTCCCTCTGAGGTTGAAATGAACGAACACAAAATGGTGATTAAAAGAACACAAAGTCAAATTAAATTGAATGTACATGTATTTTTTCAGTACTACAGAATTTATACGCTTTAAAGATTATGAAAAATGACCAAATACTATGATATCGTCTTTCTAAAAGATCTTCTACCAATACAGATGAGCTGTTGCATTGATTTTATTCATGCTGTGACTCACAACACTCGAGCCGCCACAGATCTGCATGTTTAGAAAAGGAGTCACGCCAACTTGAAATCATAAACGGCATCTGCTTAGGGGCTCCACAAAATCCCTGTTCATTTCCTCTGAGTAATTTCCCCATAGGGATCAATAGAAAAATGAATGGAGAGTGCCACCATTTAAATGCACCCATGCTTATAATAATGCTCGGGTTGCACAGGCATGATGGAGTGCAGCGCCCGTGTTCCATATTTTAACAATCGAGAAAACATTTAAACTCTCTTCATCCCAGTGAGGATAATCAAATGCCAGTTTTATTATTTTTTTATTTTTATTTGTAGCTGCTCATTGGCCTGGATGGATTTCATTTCAAGAGTTTATATCTATAAATGTGACTTTCTCCCTCAAACCACAACAACCTGAGAAGTTCTATCGATACTCTGTGCAATATGAATGTGTCTGTCTCAGAGTGTTGGCTCCAGCCCCCACAACATGAACTACAAGGGGGGGGGGGGGGGTACTTGTGGGTGCATATAATAATGCGGAAATATAAGCATTATTAGTAACTCTAGTGTTACTGCAAAGTCACCGATGCACTACACATCGCATGTGTGTGTTTGTGTGTCTGTGTGTGTGTGTGTGTGTGTGTCTGTGTGTGTGTGTGTGTGTGTGTGTGTGTGTGTGTGTGTGTGTGTTTGTGACAGGTCCTCTGTCAGTGAGCCAGCGAAGCTCCACCATCAAGTCACTCACCCCTTCCTCTCCTCAAATGCTCCCTCTCTTCCCTTCTCTTTGTGTTTGTCTCTCTATCCGTTGCATTTTTCCTCATTAGTCTTCTCTACATCCCCAATTCTCTCTCTCTCTCTCTCTCTCTCTCTCTCTCTCTCTCTCTCTCTCTCTCTTGTCTTCAATCAAAAATCACAGCATTTCCTCCGTCACCTTGGTCTTCGGTGCTCATTCCATCCTCTCCCCTTTTCCCTCTGTCTCCCATCTTCTCTCACGTCGTCTCATCTCCTGCAGCCGACCAGTCCCGCTTCCCCCTTTCTTCCTTGGGCTTATTCACCGTCCACCTCGCCCTTTGTTGCTTTCTTTTGATCCTCCCTGTCTTTCTCTCTCGCCGTATCTCTCCCTCTCTCCATCCCTGTGTCCCACTCCTTTTTTCTGTCACCATTCATCTTTTATTAAAGCCAAGGTCACTAACCTGGCAACACTTTGACTCGTCTTCCCAGTTGCACAGCAAAGCCTCCCACACACACGCACACACACACATGCTCTCACACACACACACACCCTAACCCTGCACTTGTCTATCTATAGTTGTGAGGACACTCATGGAAATAATGCATTCTCTAGCCCCCCAATATCCTTTACCAACACAACAAAATGACCTGAGCCTAACCCTAAGCTAATTCTAACCCTAACCCCAAACCCTAGTCTTAATAATGGTATTGAACCAAAATTGTCCCTCATAACTATCGATAGACACATACACACACACACACACACACACACACACACACACACACACACACACACACACACACACGCACACACACACACTGCCAACTGAACCATGGCATTGCACAGTTATAGAGTTAAGAGCACTTTAACATTACAGCCGTCGTTTAAACCAAAGTTTTTGTCGACTCTATGAATAATTTAAAATAAGCTTGTATTTCAGTCTGCACGACTCATAAAGACTTTTTTGTCCAGGGTCGTATCGCGTAATATATACGTGTCTATATGTTAATGTGTGATTGTGTAGTTTAACAACACCTGTGTACGTGTGCTTTCCAAGTGTATCTGCTTTAAATTTCCTTTATGGTTTGAGTAACACAACAATAAAACAGCGTTTCAGTTGTTTATTTTTATTTTCTAGGAAATGAAAACAAATAAATTGGGTGTTCTATTCAAGGATGCGTGTCAAGGTGTTTCACGACATATAGATTTCACTGAATATATGTGACTTAAAATTTGGTTTCGGTTGGTTTAAGAAGAGAAAAGACTCGATATTAATGAGGAATCGTTCATGTATTCATTCTAATTCCCTTAAGTGTAGTTTCTATACTTTAAGACGGTTATATTGACAGGATAACATGTTAGATTTTTTTCTCTGTGTTAGTTGTAAATCCAGATCATATTCAACATTCATTGTCAATAGCTGGTGACAAACTACACAAACCAGACACAAGAAATATTCAGAATTTTCTTACAGCTTTCAATTAGATCTTTTTAGTGAAGTCCACCTCGTGATAGATTCTACTCCAGCTAATAAATTATTAAATCTACCAGCCATGTTCTGAATCAGAGAGAAGGTATTCTGCGGTGAGCAGTGCCGACCCGTGTCACTTCCTCTTCCCCCCCGTCTGCTCAGAATGTGTGACCTCAGCTTCCAACCACCGGCTCATCTTACTTTCCAGCTTTTTTTCCAGAGCAGGATTTTCAGAGCACCACCGTGGCGTTTCTATAATTCAAACACAGCAGCTGCCATTTGGATTGATGCAGAACTCATCCCACCGCACTGGGTAAAACCTTCTGCTCCACTTAAGAGCAGCAGCTGATTCCTGCCAATTGCAACAGGCACAGGTGCTCGCTGCCCTCAGTCTGCCTTTTGTCGCCCAAGTCGTATTTCTGTCCGCGTGAGGCGGTGGACACCTGTACGTCAGTGTGATGGAGGCGCCAGGTGCACTGTGGTGTTAGATGTGTCTAATGTGATGAGAGACGGGAGCTTTGCGCAACACACTCGCTACCAAACCATTCATAAATAACTAATGGAATCCCTTAAATAAATAAGAGTAAGTGTTTGATAAAAAAGTATAAAGTATAATACCACTATTTATTTAAAGTCTGTCTGCCAGATATATGCCGCAGTGTGAATAATTACCTCTAGGAGTGTTTTCCAATATTCGAACCATAAAAGATGCAACACGTCGGATTATAAATCCAAATGTTTGCGTCACCTCTCCTCCGTTTTCCCCGAAGAAAAATGTGTGAGTGACGATTCTGAGACTTCCTTTCTGACGATGAGTCATTACCTTGAGCTCCTGCTTTTTGTGCATCGTTCACAGCCTCATCCCATCATTCTGTGTTACGTAACGCTGTGCTGGGAAACTACAGAGTGCTGCACAGACGTCAAGATGCTGCTTCACAGCCGGCTGTGAGGGGGGGAGGATGGATGGCACACGTGTTAATCTCATGACAAAGGGCTTTTGCTCCACGTGTGCCACATATTACTGGAATTATCTCAAAGTGTGCCATTAGTTAATTCTGCTGCCAAGACAAACAAATGATATTACAGTATTTTCTTAGGAGGAGGAAGAGTATACTGTGTGTTGGTATAGCTTCTCTCCTCCCCTCTCCTTTTCTCTCCTCTCCTCTCCTTTTCTCTCCTCCTCTCCTCCTCTTCTCTCCTCTCCTCTCCTTCTCTCCTCTCCTCCCCCTTCTCACCTCTCCTCTCTTCCCTGCACTTCCATCACCCAGTCATCATGTCAGCTCTTTCCGGATTTTTCATCTGTTCTTTATGGTTTTTAATATGTGATGTATTTTATAGGAGGGAAAGATGTCAAGGTGGATTTTTACAGCACACTTGACTCCTGGGTTTGTGAGGCTGAAGTGCACATGCGTGTGTGTGTGTGTGTGTGTGTGAGCGGAAAGGTATAGAGAGAATGTGGTGTTTTTGTGTGTTTGCCTTAAATCTCTAAGCCCTTTTGCATCCACGTTTCTGTGTGTAATTGCAAGCGAGTCTATGTTTGAAAATAAGTGTTGAGTGGTAGAATGGATTATCGATGGAAAATAATGTCATGTTGCTGACGTCTAACCAAAATGTGTGAAGCCAACTAGACAATAGACATTCATACAAATAACAACTACAACTATGACAAAAACCTTAGACAAAATGTATTTTGACTTTTTAATTTAAGCCATATCCAATCCACTAACATGGAGGAGGTGGGGTTTACGGTTACCACCAGGGGGCGTCAGGATGTCTTGGCTTCACTTATGAGGAGCTCTCGTTTTGTTCATATTTATAAACGGTTTTGTGAATCAGAGAGAAAGCCAGAAGCCACACAAGGCACTAAAACAAACTTAATTTGCAAATAATAAAACATCTATAAACATCCAATAATAAAAACACCTCATATGTGCGTAGAAGATATTTCATCATGCAATAACGATACCAGACGCCTGCTCAGTCTTAACATTGTTGTTAAAATTAGTGGCGGGTCCCAGAGGAACTCAGTCCTCCTGCAGCGCTGGAGTCCAGACACAGAGCAGGTCTCTCTTAATCACACAGCACTAAACTGCATTTCATTCACAGCCACTGAAACACCATGAAATATGAAGTCATGAAATATTCATTCACAACATAACCAGAAAACGTGGTTCAATTTTACAGTCAATAACCTTGCTATTGGGTTAGTGAATCAAAGCCTTTTAGGGTTGCTTGCTTTCGTCCATATGTGTGTGCGCGTGCGTGTGTGTGTGTGTGTGTGTGTGTGTGTGTGTGTGTGTGTGTGTGTGTGTGTGTGTGTGTGTGTGTGTGTGTGTGTGTGTGCGCATGCTTCGAAGTTAATCTGTGAAGGGCAGGCCTTACTTAATCACAGCACTGTAAACACCATTTCATTTTCTAGTCATGAATTATTGACTCCAGTAATATTCTCTTGTAGCCACCACTGTTAGTGATTCCTGAAATACCAGATCTGTCGTCATTCAGTCCAAATTCATTGATAAAAAATGGATTGCTCCCCCCCATTAGGACTTAATCATATATTCCATCTATTTCAAGTCACACACACCTAGTTACAGTTTGAAGAATTGTCCTGTTTCTGGTCCTTTTCCTCAGATAGATTAAACGAGCAAGGACTGATTGAGCCTTGTTGTACTTCGAAGTAACATATGAGATGTCGGGTTTTTTTGGCCCCTTATTGGTCATGAAGTCATTAGAGAGGCTCATCAAGAAGAGGCTCCAGATGGTTGAGAGCGTGTTACACTCCCTTGTTTTAACTATAAACAAGAGAACGGTTGAGAAAAATGTATCTTAATCCTTTGCTGAGTTTTTTCTTGATTTCTTGTTTTTTGTTTTATTCATTTACTTCGCATGTGACAAGGCAAGAGGTGGCAGTGGCTGTCCTATTCCCTCGCCTGTGCTTTGTGCTCACAGTTGATTGCCAGAATCTTTAAGAGGACGGGCACATCCTGAAATCCACTGATTACGCTGGAATCACAAGGTCACAAGACGGAGCGTGGGCGTTTTTACGCTCCGGGGTCTGGAGTGATGTATACCCGCTTGGAGAAAAACAGCCCAATTATAAACTATGATCTTAAAAAAGTCCAATTTATCAAGTTGAAAGTATTTGGGAGTTTGAGCATTGACTTTAAAAAAAGCATTTAGTGAACTTTAAGTAAGACGAGTGGGCAGAGATCGCTTGTCTTAATGAGAGCAGGAAAATTGTTGTCTTTCTTGTAACATTGCCTATTAAATCAATCCTCAAAAGCTCCTCAGTGGCTCCAGAGAGGCAGGGGAAAAATGTCAGTAAAGCAAGTGTAATAAATTAGATCATTTTCGTTCGGGCTGATGTCTGCAGTGCGAGCGAGTCAACGTGAGCCACTCCCTTTAGGTCGAGGTGTCACACGGCCGCCGGCTAATTAGACAGAATGAAGTTCCCATTCCTTCCTCACACTGGAAAACCTGCTGGAACGTACATAATAGACTTTCTCTTCTTCTGTGGTTTTAATAAGGTGCCATTATTATTTCATGTGGTTTCAATGAGTTTAACGCATCTTAGTTTTTTTGTTTCGGCAGCTTCGCTAAGGGGACACTGGAAATAAAACACAGCATGAGCCGAAACATGCAGGAGAGCTTTTATAGAAGTATTAGACTATGCACGAGCACCACAGCTACACACTCGGCGTTCGATCACTATTAGCAACCCGGCTCGAAAATCAATCTCACAATGGTCACAAAAGAGAAACAGCCCATAAGCTTTTTCTTCTCTCCAAACTCATTATAGCCCAAAATCTATCACCTTACTCTCCCAGATCTTTACAAGAAGTGCATGTGTGTGTGTGTGTGTGTGTGTGTGTGTGTGTGTGTGTGTGTGTGTGTGTGTGTGTGTGTGTGTGTGTGTGTGTGTGTGTGTGTCTGTGTTTGTGTGCGTGTGTCTGTGTGTCTGTGTGTCCTTGTATTTCCATGGAGAATGGTATGTGAGCATGATGGAATATTACAAAACAGAACAGAGTGAGGCTCAATGTGCAATTTAAAACATGATATTGAAGTTCCACTCACTCACACACACACACACACACACACACAAACACACAACACATACACACACTTGCATGCATACACTTTAAGGCTAAGCTTCTTTGTGAATCCGTCAGCCTTGTTGTCACCCATACAACAGCATTGTTTGTGTATGTGTGTGTTTGCCTGTGTGAGAGAAATGCGTGTTGTGTGTTTGATGCTGAGGAGAGACGGACTGCAGATGTGGGATTTTGTGGTCTTGTTAACGTGTGTGTGTGTGTGTGTGTGTGTGTGTGTGTGTGTGTGTCCACTGAGCAAGTGTGTGTGTGTGTGTGTGTGTGTGTGTGTGTGTGTGTGTGTGTGTGTGTGTGTGTGTGTGTCCACTGAGCAAGTGTGTGTGTGTGAGAGTAGTATAGGAATGTTTTCCGACTGTACGCCTGCTTTCTCTCCAAAGCAATTTGTTCTCCATTCTTCTGCAATGTGTGTGAGCGTGTGTGTGTGTGTGTGTGTGTGTGTGTGTGCTCACGCTCAGGTCTGTGTGTAAGGCAGGCTGTGATTGGTCAGGTCTGTGGGCTTCATAAAGACAATGTCATGATGGAAATTAATGCAATTCATCACAAACACACGCTCAGACACCCACACAAGCACAAACCTGTGCTTCCTGCCACAGGCCACTCCTGTAAATAATACTGGAAATAGGAGAAGAGAACAGGGGAAAAAAAGGGAGGAAGACTTAAATTAAAGGGGGGGGGGGGGGGTGTATTTACAGGAACACCTCATGCAAAAATGTAGAATCAAACATGGGTCTGTCCAACCCTATAATCCGAGCATCCACAGGGAGATGGATATAAGCTTTGCTCTGGGTTTAGCAGTAATAAGCATTTAGAAGTAGACACGTTCAGTTTGATTATCTTCAAGCAAGGTGGTTCAGTTGGATCTGTACAAAATGAAATGAAGAGAAGAGCAATGTTGATAATCAGACACAGGGCAATCAGGACAGGCATACATACTACATACTTAGGAGAAGGTGTAATGGTGAGTGTATATGCTTTATTTTATTAATTGTACTTTTTTTTAATTGTACATTGTCTGCATTTATATTTGTTTTTGTGTATTTTTGACTCCACTTTGAGCTGCACTAACCTGTATAAAAGGCACTGTACAAATACAGTTTGGTTGGTGGTTGGCTGGTTGATTAATTTATTGATTTATTGATTTCATTACGTTATTTACCTTTATCTTGACTGACTTTTGTCCATTACCTTCATTTCCTTCAATCCTCTGGAGACACCCACAGACCTGAGCGTCGGGTCATGATTCATGTTGTCTCAGGTCATTTGTTCCGGTCTCAAAGGTCCACTACAGCTGTTGATGTTCCCTGTGAAAACTGTGTCTTTGCAGAGATAGACAAAGAGAGCTGCGGCGACCCCGGCACTCCTCTGTACGGAGTGGTGGAAGGCGACAGCTTCTCCAATGGCGGAATCCTGAGATTCGAGTGCCAGTTTGGCTTCGAGCTTATCGGAGAGAGAACCATCTCCTGCCAAGACAACAATCAGTGGTCGGCAAACATCCCCATGTGCATATGTAAGTAATGAAATCACTGAGATGTGATACTCTGGGATCAGGCTGCAGGAGGGGAAGGGGGGGGGCGGGGCATGGCCTGAGCTCTGCTGTGATGTAGACAACAGTCAGTCTGACCTATCACTGCGTTGACAGTGCAGAGTTTATTAAGGCCCGGAGCGGATGATGACCAATGATGCTGTGGCAGAATGAATGAATATTTAACAGAAATATATTTCTCTTCCATTCCCTGAATCCTTACCCCCCCTCCCCTCCGTCTCTCCTTCTTTGTGTCTCTCTATCTTCCTCCCACAGTCCCCTGCATGTCCAACTTCACAGCCCCCGCAGGTACCGTCCTCTCCCCAGATTACCCAGAAGGCTACGGGAACAACATGAACTGCATCTGGCTCATCCAATCAGAGCCGGGTTCCAGAATCCACTTGGCTTTTAATGACTTTGACCTGGAGGCCCCCTACGATTCCCTGACGCTGAAAGACGGCGAGACAAACGACGCCGTGGTCATCGGGAGGTTCTCCGGAGCCGAGAGTCCGTCTCACCTGACGTCCAACACCAACACGCTGAGGCTGGAGTTTCAGGCTGATCACTCCATGTCAGGAAGAGGATTTAATATCACTTATAGCAGTATGTCGTTTTTTTTCCCCTATCTCATTCTGTTCTATTCAACGTTTTAAATGAAGAAAAATCACCACACTTATTTGTTCTGCTGCGAAACAAGATGAGATGTGGAAGTAGGATATTAACAATATGCCTTATAGGACCAAAATCTGAGTTTCAAGCATTTTTCCTGCGAGTTGAAGTTTGAATCGTGGTCACAACAGGAAAAGGATCATTTAGCTGTAAATGTATTTCCCTTTGCAGCAGAATGATGCCGGCGTCTCTGAGGCTGAGAAATTGTTCTGTTTTCAAGCTACGAGGCAGCATTTCTCAAATTACTATAAATGAATTTTATGCATGAGTTTCAGCAGGGACCCCAAGTGCCTGTATTGGATATGATGTGTTTTTCATCCTGAAACTCCGTAACCACCCGTACTGCAACCAGTCTGTGGTCGAAACTTTATCTGTAACAATCAGAACTACTCCGATGAAAGGTGTGAGAATGTTATAGAAGCAGTTTCTTTCTAATCCTCATAATTGTCTTCACAACATTCTCTTTATAGTGCAACTGCAATTCTCCCCATCACATACTCTATATTTGATGCTGGGATGTTAGATAGAAGCTCTTCACAGCTCTAGCAGTTAGATCAGACCGCTTCAACCAGACAAAGATTTGTTTGGGAGGAGACTAAAGAGAAGCTGTATTGATTCAAGTGGGGTCATGTAGCTGTTACAGCAGCTAAGAATAGAGGTGTAGGTGTTAAACAAAGAGGAAATAAGACGAGAGAGGAAATAAGACAAGGGAGGAAAACTTTGTTGGGAACTTTTTGGCTTGTTTGTTTTCATCAGATCAGACCACTGTGCAGAGATGAAAATAATATCAGTTGTCGATGTGTTTGTTAATGCCGATTTAAAAAACTTTGTTTCAAATGATGAAACCGTCACTGCCTGCATACTCCAATGGGATCTTTACATTGGAATGTAACCACTAGAGGGCAACACACAGTTACAGAGTTTCTGACAACAACGTACATGGCGTAGGTGGAGGAAGTTGTGATAATATATCTCATGAGAGAGAGACAAAAGACAAAGGACCGAAAAAGTCTCACTGCCATTGTTGAAATGTCTTCCTCGTGTCCTATGGTTGTCTTGCTTGAATGATTGGCTACACTGCCCCCTAAAACTTCCAGTGGTACTTCCTAATTCTTTCAATATCCGATAAAAAAAGATTGAAATGAAGGCAGAGTACGGACAGAAGTCTTTGACCGTAAAATGAGATGTCAGCCTTGCTCAAGACGACTTGAAGTAAGCAGAAAAATATCCAAGCTAACTTTTCAAAAGCTCCTAACCCATTGTACCTTGAGTCTTTAACCTGCAGTTAGCATCTCAGAAATCCACATCTTCAGTCGAGTTGTCAGCCCCGCAAACATCTGCAAAATCCATCAAAGCCCAGGTGACTCTTAGATGTATTGATGGCGAGCTTGCTAGACAACAGGATACAACGTGTACGGTAAATAATGGATTTGTTTGAAGGTATATTTGTTCATTTTTGATGCAGGTGAACCCTTTGCCCCCCGCTAGCAGTCTTTGAGCTAATTTAGGCTAAACACGTCTCCGCACCGGACAAACAAGAGATGGAAATTGATATTGATCTTCTCGGCTGAATGTGGGTTTGATGGCAAACAGGCATATTTCCCAAAGCAGAAGTGTTCTGTCTCCACGGTGTGTCTGTGATTTATCATTCCGTGTATATCAGATTTCCTAAACAGTTTTCAGCTTACTGCCTTTGTCTTTATTTACGATTATTATTTGATAGTCAACAGTGAAGAGGCAGACAGGAAACAAGGTTGAGAAATTGAAGGGCTTACACATGCACAATCGATCCATGGACGCTGTGGGTTATGGGGCATACGTTGTTACCATTCGGACACCAGGCACTCTAATATGAGTCATTTCTTATCGTTCTATCTCACCAGATTGCTTTATTGGTAAAACACAAGGATTTCAAACATGGACTTTACGACTCTGTATTACTGTTAGCTTGCTGAATGTGCATATATCAAAAACATAGAAAGACAAAGCAGGAATCAAAGCAGGAATCCAGAAAAGACAGATCATAACTATTCTTGTAAAAGTTTTCATGGCCAAGGACTGAATGTCACATGGAAGGAATTCATCTCTTGGACATTCTATCAAAATGGAGCCTGTGATTGCCTGTAAAGTTGAGATCTCATCGTCTTTTTCTATAAGTCTCTGACATCTTTCTCATTATGTGTCTCCCTGTAACCGTGTACCCCAGCGTTTGGCCATAACGAGTGTCCGGACCCTGGCATCCCTATCAACGCTCGTCGCTTCGGAGACAGCTTCCAGCTGGGCAGCTCCATCTCCGTGGTGTGCGAGGACGGTTTCATCAAAACCCAGGGAACCGAGACCATCACCTGTCAGTTGGAAAAAGGGAAAGTCATGTGGAGCGGGCCCATCCCGAAATGTGAAGGTAAATATTGACTATTTGATTAAATTTTAATCAATATATCATCCAAGACATCATCTTAAAGACCCAGGGGCTGGAAATGATCTATCGCCAGCTTGGCAGAGGGAAAAAGTACATAAGTGCCCATTTAACCTAAATACACTGAAAAATAAATATTAAATCACCGTCGCCACAGATCCAGCTACAGATACTGGGACTGTAGAAAAGTTTAAACATATAAAACCATTTTTTTACAGCGTGTGGGGGCAGAGATTGAAATGAGCTGTAACAGAAATATGAACTTAATGGCATATAGATGTGAATATGTCGGCTATATTTGGGTATAATTGTCATTATGGCATTTCATAAAAGAAGAAACTGAAAACACAAGTCAATCTGCCTATTAGTCAGTGCCCCACTCCATTTAATCATAGTTATTTCATATATCAATTCCACACTGTTAACACTGCCATTTATCATCCATATACAATCAGTGTGATTATATTAGCATTTAAATGTATAATCATTTACTAAGGCGGAAACAGTGGAACGTCTAATCAAATCAAAGTCGTGTATGAAAGTGCAAAGAACAAAAGAAGCGTGAGGGTTTCAGGTGAAACTCCCGCAGCAGGTATAATTAACTTCAAGTATTTCGAACTCTGTCTGTTGATGGAGTTGTTGATAGTACAAAGAAAGAACCACGTTAATGTCCTCCAGGACATTTCATGTTCCCAAGATCCACGTCAGCTCACTCCTGCCTGTTTGGATGGAAAATGTGGAAGATATTAGTGGTGCTGACAAATCCACACATACAGTAATTATGGCCTGGCTCTGCTTTTGCAAAGTTCCACTAATTATTTTCCTTTTACAGCAAGAAACTTTGTTCATTTCCCTCACAGACGGTTAGTTAACTTGCCGCTGAACACAGTGGAGCATCTTCGCAGCCCGAGAGTCGACTTCTCCCCTCAGGAGGCGGCGGACGCCAAAGCAAAGCAGAGAGGAGACGAGATATCCGATTTAAATATGTCAACATGTGAATTAATGCTAGTCTTGCTCCACATCGGCTCAACATGTAAATCATAGACTGTACATAAAGATATAAGACACGGCGGCTCCCAGAAAGTGAATCCAAATCCCTCCTCCTGGTGGCTGCCTGCGGTATAGGTGATAAAAACATGCCTCCTCCTAGTTAGTGAATCAGACATGGACCAAACTAACATGTCATTTTTGTTATCACACTGCTGTATGTTCAGGGGATAGTTTGGTACCACAAATACTCTCAACGCACAAAATGGTTCTGGGATATTTAGGCTTTATTCCTGGGTAGTGCAAGGAATTGAAGACGCTTTGTCCATGGTTATATACAGTTTATGGTGTAAATAGGCAACAGTTTGTTAACATGTTTCCCATCTTGTTGTTATTCCTCCTATGGGGGCAAAAAATAGGTTTATCACACATTTAGACACTAAATCGGCCTCCTAACCAAAAGTCATTGACGTATTGTGAAATCCCAGCTTGCTTTACTGAATTCTGCTCGGCCTGTTTGCTGTTGCAGGAGAATATTTTCTCACTAAAAGACGTTTTTCGTTGTTATCTGCTCGTCAGCTGTCGATGAAAATAACCAACTCCAGTCCTGGACTTGGACGCTCGATGATACAAATCAAATTTCATCGTTTCTCATACAGTATTTGTGTTCTCTCTCTCTCTCTCTCTCTCTCTCTCTCTCTCTCTCTCTCTCTCTCCCCCTCCATTCACCCCCAGCACCGTGTGGAGGCCACTTCTCAGCCCCGACTGGAGTGATTTTGTCTCCTGGGTGGCCTGGTTACTACAAAGACTCCCTCAGCTGTGAGTGGGTGATTGAATCAGAGCCTGGACGCTCCATCAAAATCACATTTGACAGGTGGGTGGCATAATTCTTTGATCCCGCATGTTGTAAAGGCTTTCGCAGCTTTGAACGGAGCAGGAGTGCAGATTGATCAGAATCACCAACGAGTACTTTTGACAAGCAGCCGTATACAAGACCTCGAGTTTACGGGGATTTAGCATGTGTTTAATGATAATATCTTAAATTTCATTGGCTGTATCAATACTGTCGGGAGTTGTTGATCAGGATGAGTTGGTTATTTTGTTTTTATAATATACGTGTGTTCTGTGAGCTATGAACTGCTTATATTAACAGTGCTTTTTAATACATTTTGCACTGGTTTGAGCCTCAGGTTCAAACAAACTGCGAATAACAATATTTGCTCAACAACCCGTAGACCCCTACCTCCTACAGCGTGTTAACACAATTAAACAAACATACACACTTGTACAGAAAGTATAATATTCATGGATGTTATCTAACCTGAAGTGTCCTTGTAAACTTTCCTAATTCAAGTAACACAAAGACATAAACTTAAATAACACTGTTAGCCTCATGTCTTTATTTTGTTAGCGTTGCCACAAACAGATGTATTGATGTGTATGACAGAATTACTATCGACATTAACGTAATGAATATGATTTATTTTCTCACAGGTTCCAGACTGAGCTGGGTTATGACTTCCTGGAGATCCACGACGGGCCCAACCTCCTGTCCCCCCTGGTCGGCTCCTTCAATGGAACCCAGGTGCCCCAGTTCCTTTTCAGCAGCAGCAACTTCCTGTATCTGCTGTTTACCACCGATAACAGCCGATCAAACGCAGGATTCAAGATAATATATGAAAGTAAGTTACACACACACAAATACATTTGCTGTATGTGTGCACATGTTGGCATATACAGCTTAAATATGATCCGCTATTCTACATCTCCTACAGGTCAGAGTAATACACATGGAAAATAGAATTTTTGCAGAATAAACATTTCCATACTGTGACACAACAGAACTACAGACAAAGATTTCCAGTAAAAACTAAACCTGCACAGAATCACAAATTTTTCGGAGAATCAAAGCATTTCTGACTCTGAGAATAATCATATCACGGTATCGAATCATTTAGAAATCTAATTTTTCTTTTCTTCAGGCGTGACGGTGGACAGCTACTCCTGTCTGGACCCTGGTATTCCGGTCAATGGTATTCGCTACGGACAGGATTTCTCCATCGGCTCCACGGTGTCATTTGGCTGCGATTCAGGCTACAGACTCAGCCACGAAGAGCCGCTGGTGTGTGAGAAGAACCACTGGTGGAGCCACGCTCTGCCCACGTGCGATGGTAAATATCTCAAGAAAAAAGACGTTTATTTGAATTTGGGTCCAGACACAGCCCGAGGCCAGGTTGACTGCAGCCGTGTCAATGCAGTACAAATACAAATGTTACTAAGAAACAAGTCGTTCTGAGATTACATTTCAACTTCCCTGACTATCAGTAGAAATATGTACTTTTTTAACTGAAAGGTAAGAAGTTCAGAGACATAATTATCACTTCTCCAGAATTGGAGAAATTGGACAGATTATCTAACTTATTCATGACAGTAGCCTCAAAGCAGCAAGATGTGTGGTAAAGATAAGCAGTGGAGCTGCTATCGCTGTACAAAATGCGACAAACTCACACACAGACACACACATACAGACACACACATATCATATGAACACAAACTAACACTGGCTGTACTGAGTCAAGGCTACTGTGTCTGATGGTGAACGACTTGAGGAAAAGATGAGAGATCTCTGGGCATACACTTTACATTGTGTGTGTGCGTGTTTGTGTGTGTCTGTATGTGTGTTTGTTTGTGTCTGTATGTCAGAGCCTGTGTGTATGTCTGTGTGTGCGTGTTTGTGTGTGTGTATCTGTATGCCAGTGCCTGTGTGTGTGTCTGTGTGTGTGTGTGTGCGCGCCTCCATGTCTTCCATGTCTTTGTGCTGCTTTTATCCACGGGTCTCCTGTCAGCCTCTCTCCTGTGTGAACCGTGAACACAGGAAGGTTTGAGGTAGATTCGAGGTAAGGTTGACGAAAGCCTGTGTCGGCTGTCACCTCCTCTCTCCTCCCTTTCAAATCAGGGGGGCGAGGGGAGGGAGTGGGGGTGTGTGAGAGAGAGAGAGAGAGAGGAGGAGAGGGGGAGCAGAACAGGACGGAGCAGAGACGGATGCGGCAGTGCTGCACCGGTTTTGTGGCCGCTTGCGTGGTTCAGCTTGCTGGCTCAGTCGCTTGTTAACCACATTTGAATTGCACAGTCCCTGGGAGCGGGAGCAGCTCCCTCTGAGGAGGCAGTTTCAGCATATAAACATCAAGCTCGGGGCCTGGAATTTATGTGCTGAATGCCATTAGAGTGTGTTTACACAGCACTGTATGTAGCACACAGGTATGGGAATGTATTTGCTGCTGCGGTTGCTAAGAAATGGCCGAGCATGATTGACAACAAGTACACGGTGAACAGCGCCAGCTGAGTCAGCCCTGGAGAGTGGAGCACAAATCTAACATTGTTCATACTGAGGGGGGGGAATAACAGCAACACTCCTACCTACTGTGTAGTAAAGGTTATAAATAAGATGATGACAGGATTATTAAAAGAGCCATACGAATATTTACTTTATACATTAACATGGTGTGATGTGTGAATACTGACCTGAGGATTCTTTACCTGTTTTATGGATGTTGGGATAATTTAAATAAAGTATCATCCACAGGAGGATATAGAGTGAGAGAGAGGGAGGGAGAGAGGAGTGACCTCCCGACGGCAGTGGTGGAGAGAGAGAAAGATGAAAGGAGATCAAAAAGAGAGACAGATAGACAGATGGAGAAAAGGTGGAGAGGAGGAGATGGGAAATGGCAGAGAAAGAGATGTTATGCAGTGTTTTAAATTTCTCACATAGCTCTGCGTTCAACATTAAGAGCTTCCCTGGCAGAAAAGTATGAATAATTAATGACGCTGTGTGTGCGTGCAACTCCCTGTGTCAGGCTGTGTGTGTGTGTGTGTGTGTGTGTGTGTGTGTGTGTCCATTTCTTTATTTTGGAAATACTTGTACTCACGCTTCACGAGGACGATGCTGATGTCTCAAAAAACCATGGAGGTTGAGTGTGAAGATCCTGATGTTCTGTTGTGGTTTTAGCACATTACCAATATCTGACCGGTCTGTTCTATGTGGCTGTAGCGTTGGTCAGCAGTGGGAATGGCCCGAACAGGTCTGGTGTCGGGCGGCACTTCTCAGAGTTGGTTGGTTTCAGCTTCTATGCTTCTGCTCAGGTGTCCCACTTACGGGAAACTTCAGCAGAACTTTCAGGCTCAACCTTCTCCCTGCCGCTCTGCCACCGTTGCACTTTGAGGTAATGTTACGGCATTTTATCGGCGTATTGTAAGAGGAAATGACAGGCCAGCCGCCCAACTGTAAGATGAACCAACTGGAGCGAGCCGAAATGAAGCACCCTGTGATACATGCATGCATTAGTATGCATGGAATGAGCAACAGATTTTTCCTGCGGACCTGGTCTCAACTCTGAGCATCCCTGTGCCGGCCGAGCCTTTTCCTGCATAACAATGTGTGGAGCTGAACCGCGTGCAGAACTTTCAGGGTCGTCCCGGGGCCGCACCGTGAGCCTCAAAATGTTTCAAGTTGTTCCTAAGACACATCTGTATCGTCTCACCACTTTGTTTTAATGGTGTGCAGTAACTGCAGTGATCACACAGCATTAATTTGGGGGGAAAGCAAGCTTAAAGCATTTCTTTTCCATTTCTGTTTCATGTCGGTTTCCTGCCTCGGAACAAGCCGAGAGACTGAACGTCCCAGAGCAACGAGATCTTGCAAATAGGTTGCAAATCTCACTTCTCAGCTAAACAAGTTTCAGTTATTGTCCAATTGGCTGTATCATGCAGAAACTGTTATTGCTGTTAATCTTTTCTTTTTCTTTTCATTTTCTAACAGTTGACACTATTTAGAATAGAACATCATGTACCTGCAAAACAAGGCACTAACATGTGATTGATCACTGCTGATTATTCTCTTTATTCTGACTTTTATTAGAACAAGTACCTTGACAGTGAGTCTCACACAGCATGTCATACAATATTACAAGTGAAGATAAAATAAAAATAAAACACAAATGGCAGAAGAGTTAGCCCAATGGGTTCACATAGTTTCACATTAAGTCTAGCTTGTCCAGTCGAATGTCAACAGAATGTTCATTTTAACAGATACATTATCACAGGTGTCCACTTTGCAAAGTAAATGTCCATCCGGAGTCGTAGGCTTGCCGTTGAACTTTCCATGCAATTCACAGCCTGGAGCCTCTGGGCCCACTGGTCCACGGTAGGCGGGTGGGGCTTGAGCCAGTTTACTGTGATCATTTTGTGGGCAATTAGCATCATAAGTCTGATCATATACAATTTGTTTTTCCTTAGCCCCCTTAAAGGTGTAGTTCCCAAAGTCAGCTGTTGTGGGTCAATCGAGCTGTCTAAGGTCAAGATCTCACGTATCTCCCTCATCACCATCTCCCAGAACTTCTGCAATTTAGGGCAATCCCAGAAAATGTGAGAAAAGTCGCCTATTAGACCACAACCTCTCCAGCAGAAGTACAAGTACATACTTAAAGATACGACAAATCTTCAAGAAATTGTCTAAAATGGTTACCTCACACATTCTCGTTGTTGTCGCCTGGGGGAAACAATGTAGGATGACAGAAAATCTCCTTCGTAATGTATCACTGTTATTCGTTACTCTTTGCTGAGTAACATGAATAAAACTTTAATATCTCACCTCATCCGTGAACGTAACTTGTCATCAAGCGATGTCATCGAGCTTGGCATTTTCTCATTGTTTTGACAGAGCGACCCCTAGTGGCCCATCTTATATATTGTACGTTTAGTTTTCCATTTGTGTGACTCTCAAAGGATCCTCCCCAACCCTCTCTTTCTCTTCCTCTTTCTATCCCTCCTTCTCTCATACCATATGTGTGATGGAACTTGAGTTTAGCATGAGAGGTCCGCAGGGGAACATTATCTGTTTTAGGTATCAACAAACTGATGCTAACCTTCTCCCTGCCTCTGCATCTCTCTCTCTTTCTCTCTCTCTCTCTCTCTCTCTCTCTCTCTCGCTTTCACTCTTTCCACACTCTGTCTCTCTCAATCTCTTCAGCGCTGTGTGGCGGAGATGTGAGGGGTCCCTGGGGTACCATCCTTAGTCCCGGCTATCCAGACAGCTACCCTTCATCTCTCAACTGTACCTGGACTGTTGAAGTCAGCCACGGGAAAGGCGAGACTCACACGCACACGCACACACACACACACACACACACACACACACACACACACACACACACACACACACACACGCACCCACAAACACACACATACATTCACAGATTCACACTGCCTAATAGAGAGAGACAGCGTGAGAGACGGGGGCATGTAGCACGCACACACAGTCCAGCCTCTGCAATACTGTAACAACAAACCTGCTCCCTGCATGAAATGTTTAGTATGTTCTGTTTTATAGCATGGTTACAATTGCATTTTAAGTTGTCCAGCCAAAGTCATATATGGAAAAAATATGGTTAAAATAAGACACATGATTCCACTTATAGATTATGATTAAAATATGTTTAACTTCTTATATTGACCATTATGAATGTGCTGTGATTACTTTGTCAAATGATACATTATAACTTTGGATAAATGAGCCTGTTGAGAATTAATCAAACTTTTAAAGGTTATCTCAACTATGTGTGTTTGTGTGTGTGTGTGTGTGTGTGTGTGTCTCAAAACAGGAGTCCAGTTTCAGTTCAACTCTTTTCATCTGGAGGACCAACATGATTACCTCTTGGTTACCGAGAACGGGAGTTTCGTGCAACCGCTGGCTCGCCTGACTGGCAACGAGTTGCCTAGCAACATCAATGCCGGTCTCTATGGCAACTTCAAAGCTCAGCTACGATTCATCTCTGACTTTTCCATCTCCTACGAAGGCTTCAACATAACTTTCTCTGGTAATTTACTCACTTCCAGTCACACAACTCTAGATTAAATTCACCATCATTTTAGTCAATTACAGACGGCGACTCTCCTCTAGAATCTCATCCTGGAAAAAATCTCTTTGAAAGAGTCGAGCAATGGATTTTTTTTATTTTTAATCCAAACCAGTCAAGTGATAACAGCCATAATGAATTTTGCACTGGATCATCCCAGCAAACCAGAGGAGGAGGATCCCAGACAGCACAGTGAAATAATAGCCTCTCTTTAAAAGATAAAAAAAGCAGAGCGACATTTCTTCCCAGACAGAGACAATTATTGTCTCAAAAGATCTGTCATAGCTTCAGTTCGAGCTGTAAAGTTACCAAAGAAATGTTGTTCAGTTCATTTATACAGCACCTTATCCTCGAGTGCTTGGGAAATAATAATAAGTAGATAAAAGTAGCAGACAAATATACAGACGTATGAGACTGAAAAAGCTAAAGAGAGGTTGATTTAAAGGGATGAATCTCTGTCACGATCAGAAAAACACGTCAAGTCTTATTTAGTCTAAATGTACAAAACTGAGAGGGTGATATAAGGCTGTGGAAACTCACTGAAGAAGGTGCCCCTACACAAAGCTAAAACAAATGTAGTCTAATACGAGAGCGCTGCAATAAACCATCTGTACATGAGGGTTGTAATGTTAGACAGGTGTTTAATAACCTGTGTGATGGTTCTGGAGGATCTTGTCTGCGGTGATTCCAGAGTTGATCATGAATTGAACCTTCACTTCTCCACGACTGTTTCAACTCTGTCCATCCTGATGCATTGACAGTGTGGTTTTTTCGTCGATGTACCACGAGGCAGATGCACAGGGATCTGCAGGTCTGACCCAGAGACACTCGCCCGCTGTCTATATGATTCTCAGTCAGTCAGTGCACAGTACAGTGATCAGCAGTGTCAAGACCCCACACCCGCATCACCAGGCATCAAGATGTGATTTGAGGGTTTTGATGGGAGCAGTTTCATTGGAGTGGAACCAACAGCAGCCATCACTGAAAAGGGTTTTCTTTTTGTTTAAAACTAAAGCTTCAAATGGTAGTTTGGTGGCGGCTTAAGTCATATTTTACAAATATCAAATAGGATCGATTGAGATACAGTTGGTTTGAGTGTTTTATAAAAAAACATTCAAACTTTGCAGCTTTTCCATTTTTTCATTTATTATCTTTTTTAATTTGGATTTATATTTTACCTTGTTATTCATAAAGGGATCCGTACAATAGAGGATTAGGGCCAAATTGAAGGGGGGGAAACAATTTTGAGATTTTATTTGATATCTTCATTTTCTTTCCCTTTAAATAGCCTTTTTATTCGTCATGTTTCATGTTTTTAAGGCACATCGGCACAGAACTGTATATCTGTGTTAATCTGTGTATATCAGCTCCCGTATTTTCCTCAGAAGAGAAATATCTCACCACTCAGTGACTACTCATGAAACCTGATTCAGGGATTGCTAAAAAAAAAGCTGAGTAGCAGAGAAGTTACACAACATTAAACGTAACGCGATCCACAGTTAAATAACACAAAAGTGGAAAACAGGAGACGGAGACCGACTCCTCTCGGCCTCATTGGTGGTGTTCCGAAAATGTGTGCGAGTCACAAGTGCACGGTTGTGTTACTTTGCCATCACCCTTGTTCAAAATGAGTTAAGCGGCGTAATTAAGACAAAGTATAAAGCTGCATCTGCCCCTCATAAATCACCATCCTCTGCCTAACTGCCCTCTCAAAAGCCTCTGATTGACTTTGGAACAGAGGAGCAACTTGAATCTGAGTTTACACTGAAGGACGTCGTTCCACCTCCCAGATGGCTTAAGCTGATTCTCACACCGTGCCACATGGGAGGTGTTGCCTGAGATGCGACTTTTCATTTGTGTCATATTTGTGACACGCTCTGAAATACAAATCATATCATCGGTCGTAGCTCGGTTAAATAAACCTCCTGCTGTAGCTCGCGAAACACAAAATCATCAAACTCAACTCAGGAGTCGAGTCAGACTTCAAACTCCTGTGCAAGTTTTACACAGTCATATATATAAGTTGTTATACAAATATTTGAGCTACTAAAAAAAATATGTCAAGACCATGAGGTGTATTGTAACCATTATGGGTTGCTTTAAGAGAGACGGGTATTAATCTTTACACCTAATTTCATATTTGTTCCCTTACTTATACCACTATTTGTATTTTTTTGAAGTTGTAATAATTGTTTAAGCTGTATATTGACTTTCACAATATGTTTTTCTACAGAATACACCTTGGAGCCGTGTGAGGACCCCGGCATGCCTCGCTTCGGCGGGAGGACCGGCTACAGCTTCGGCGTCGGCGACACGTTGTCTTTTTCCTGCAATGTGGGCTATCGGCTAGAGGGGGCGCTAGAGTTAATCTGTCTGGGCGGTGGGCGGAGAATGTGGAGCGCTCCTCTCCCAAGATGTGTCGGTAGGTGCTAACGTTACTGTCATTGTTATATCATTCACAACAGTTTCAAACTTAGGATATCATAGGATAAAGTTTGCAGAGGTAACGTTAGACATTTAAATTGTACATCCGTTTTTTTTTGCCATCAACCTTGGTTAATTGTTTTCCCACTTGTTGTATTTATTTCAAGTGAAGTGGTCCTGTTAAAGCAAACACTACGACGTCTTATCTCATATAGGATGAGTTTGTTTTTATTATATTCATTACAGTGTGGCATTTTACGGCATTTTTTGTTCTATTGTTTTTAATCTATTATTACATATATTTCTAGCATATGACAGAATTCAATAAACCTGTTTAGAGAAAAAAACAGCTCGTATAAGAACAAATTTATATTGTTTAACTTAATTGATCAGTAACGGGGCTATGACTTCCGAAGAAAGGGATTAATTTACTTTTATTGGATAAATTGAACGACTGATAACTAATCAAAAAATGCAGAGTGGAACAAATGAGCAAATCTTAATAAAGAGTGATGAGATGAGGGATGTGATAACTTGAGTGAATGTGGAAGATAATAAAGCTCAGGTGAGGTTAAGGACATAAATGATTGGCTTAACTAAGTTTAGCGCTGATGTGCAAGTAGAAACCTGCTTGGCTTGAAACCAGAGGCGTAGTCGGGCCGGCAACCTTTCATCGAGTCTAGGTGCGTTTTTCCCAGGAGCGTCATTGGTTGCTTGGCGACAGAAGTTCTGCCAGTAGCCTCAGCGGTTTGAGGGTTTGAAGTCTGGCAGCCGACTCCTTCTTTTGACACCCATGTCTTGTTTGGATGGTCTGGAGTGGGCGTTGAGTCAGCGTTTTTCCGGCAGGTTGGTGGCGGAGAGAAGGTGCTGAACAACTCCAATTACTGTACTTTGCTGAGAAACTTTTAGCCGCTAAGTGGTTATAGTTCCAAAAAAGAAAGAAAGGTGTAATTCAAACTTCTGCGGTGCCGTTTGTCAGGTTCGACTTGTTCCTGTGTTTGCTCGGGAATAAAGGTGAAGATTGCCTAAAATTACCTGGTGAAAGAAAGAAAAGAACAAAGGGCACTCGAAGTATAAAAAAAGAAAAGAGCGAAAGGTGAGAGGGCAAGAAAAAGCAAATCGCAAAAGACTCAGGAAAGAAAGCGCTGCACCCAGTGGGCGTGACTGTCATTTAGACTCAGCTAGGAAAAGGGATCAGCGGAGGAATACAGTGTTTTCAGCGGGTGTATTTGAGTCCATGGTGCGAGGCAAGGACCCTGGTGATAATTATAGTCCTTTCGTGTTTCCGTCTTCAAGGGAAGTAACATTCAAATATTAATCAGAGATGAGTCCTTATTGTTGTAGATCTTCCATTCTTTGGAGATTTAGCTTCCATTTCCCTGGCGTCCAGTTTGAATCCATCAGGCTTCTATGTTAAATCTCCCTGAAGCTGGTCTGTTGGGGAAAGAGGAATCTCTTGTTTCTGTCATAACACCTAGGTGTCCTTTATCCTGGGTTATTTAATAGCTTGTGACTGATGCCGTCCCACGGTGAACTAAAATGATTTTTTAAGTAACTGGGCTCCCACAGGCAGCAGTCGTCTTTAAAAGCCACATTTAAAAAACGGCAAATCTCAGTGTTTTGGCCCGTTCACCTTCCTGTCATCATGACTTTTACTATCAAGGACGTTATCAGAAGTACGACTCTGAAGTTCTCATTTAACAAAGCAGCTCTTTAGGATTTGTCATGAAACACAGACTTTAAGACAAGAAAACACCAAGGTAAGATTTATTCATTGTGAGCAGGTGTCAGAGCAATTATTTCCTTCCTTCCTGTAATTTGACACGTCAACATTTCCTGCGATAAACAGATGTGGCAGAGCACAGTTGGGCTTTTGTAATGGGACAAGTGTACATTAGATGTAGGTGCACGCTGCCACACTCTGCCAATTTTAATGGAGTCGTACAAGCAGCAAACAAACTAGAACGTGTCGATACGACATGAAGGGAAGTCTAAAGGCAGTACGGATGCATACAAAGCAGAGGAGTGCTCAGTGAGCCATGAACACAAATCACAGCGAACACACGTCTCTCACCTGGAGTGGAAAATTAGAACAATCCGAGTTTCATCACTAATGAATTAAGGCAGGAATACCTAATTATTTTTTAAAACATGGGTTATTAAATAATTTGAAACATGAGCTGCCATGTAAACAAGCTTCCATCTGTATCTGCCATACGTAGATTGGATCTCTTTCTTCTTCTCTTGTTTAATACTGTCTCAACTTCTTGCCATTGATCCAGAAGTCAGAACTTAACCAAAAAATGCTTCCACACTGCCAAACAGACAAACCTGAGACCACCTCTTTTGGTCCGACTAAATTATGTGCTGTTGTTCTGGGTCGTAATCTGAGACAGTTCCGACTAAACTGAACTGAAGGTTCAGACCCAAGAAGGTAGTTGCACCCTAAATAGAACTTAGTTCAGGCACATGGATCAATACTGTGGACTGGTACCTTCAGGGTCCACGGAACAAAGACATGTTTAAAATCGGATTAAATATGGGAACAAATGCAAAATCGATGAAGGACAATAATGAAAACACATGACATTGATGGTGCAGTCCGTCACCGGTTTGTTTTCAGCCACAGTGGGAAGTGTGGGACCACATCAGGCCCAGGGAGACAGACGAGTTGTTAAACAGCAGATCCAGAACAGAGAATATTGTACAAAGCCACGTTTATTTTCAGCTTCGCTCGATGTTTGCAGAGACGGCGTTTACGTCTTTTGGATCTTTCCCTCTTCGACGTGCTAGGACTGATAATGCAAAGAGGTGGGGGGGTGGGTGTTGCGTGCCGGTGTTCAGAGGTGTAGTGCGGTTCGCTATATTTAGTTCCTGTTTGCTGTGTTGCATTGCTGCATGATGGGGTGCACATCACAGAGGAAGAGCGAAGAAGAGGAGAGGAAAGGGACGATTAGAAATCTACCAGGCACCGTTTTCTAGTCTGAGCAAAGCAAACTTTGGTTTAGTTTTTTTTGCTTTTTCGTGCGACCTCTATAAAGTCAAGTGTACTAATCATTTATAAACACATAAAGGTGTTTTTTATGGTTTTAATCAACTCAAAGGTGTATTTTGCAGCTTTAAAATGTTGCTTTGATGGCCTGTGTTTGTGATTTCACATGAGTCTGTACTTAACCGAGCAGGTCAAACATATTGTTTTCATAAAGTACTGCTCGCAAAGGATTTGGAGTGCTCCCAAATTGATGTCTTTGCTTTTTCATAGAGCCGATCTTTCTATCCACATCTGTTACCCCTGCACATTATCTCATATTTACTGTGCCACTTTTGTTAAGGGACAGGATGGGTGGAATTGGACGGAGAAGAAAGAGGGTAGAGGAGGGGATGAAAAAAGGGGAAACTCGTGGGAAGTGGAAAAACAAAGGTTGATTGAAGTAGAGGAGGATAAAGGGGGTATGGTTCATAGAGAGGGGGAGAGAGAGAGAGTGGGAGTTAAGAGGGAGAGGGTGGAGAGGTAATTTTCTAAATGGAAACTCTAGCAGCGGGATTTATTGACGATGTGACAGCTGTAATATGACTATTACACCAGTAGAGACACAGAGAAGGGGGAGAGCATTAGGGCGAGAGCGAGAGAAAAAGAGGGGAGGAGAGGGAGGGAGGGGACATACGTACTAGAGATAGAGGGCAAGCGTGAGGCGTCTCTTTAGGTAAATTAGTTTCTGAATTTTACAGCCGGCCCATTCCCTACGACAGACGTAGATGGCTGACAATACAGCTGTTTAAAAGGGTTGTTAAATACTCTCATGCGCGCTCACACACACACTGATGGAAAACTCACACATAGACAAACACACACACAAGTGTGCATTAGAAAGTCCATTCATTTATCCGGGAAAAATAATCATAATCCTCTGTAAAATGAAAAAAGATCTTTTCACTTCAAGGACAAACACTTTTCTCTAAAACTTTAAAATCCCCAAAGGATCTTTAAATATGCAGCTTTTCTTTCCATTTTTTCTTTTCAAATCAGAGTCGCCTAACAAAAGTTTCCCCACATGGTCACATCACAGCATCACAACACTTATTTATGATTCAAAAAGTGTGTCTGTACCGGGTGTGTTTTAATTCTCCGGTTTCCGTCTTTGTCATCAGCCGAGTGCGGCTCCTCCGTCATAAACAACGAAGGGATCCTTCTCTCGCCCAACTACCCGATGAACTACGACAACAACCACGAGTGCATCTACAGCATCCAGGTAATAAATCTCCTTCTGCTTTAGGTTTCTTATTATAGAAAAAAGGTAATAGAGACACAGTATTGCACACTGGGACTAATGCAGAAGTCGTTATAGAAGTTGGTGGAATTTATGAGGCCGTGTGGAAACCTCTGTGAATACATTTGTTGGTCAATAAATCTATTTTGGATTTCCTGTGGACTTCAGGTGCAAGCTGGGAAAGGCATCAACATCTCTGCCAGAACCTTTCATCTCGCCCAAGGGGATATACTCAAGGTAAACACGCGTGCACACACACACACACACACACACACGCACGCATTTGATGATTGGTCTGTCATTCTCCCTGTCTGCTTTCTGCGTCATAGAGGATTTCAAAATGTGGTTTATTGTTGAATCTGCATTGCACTGTTGTCTTGACAGATTTACGATGGCAAAGACAACGCAGCCCATGTTCTCGGAGCCTTCACTGGAACGTCCATGTTAGGCCTGACGCTGATTTCCACTTCAAACCATCTCTGGCTGGAATTCTACAGTGATCCAGAAAGTGCTGGGGAAGGATTCAAACTGGTTTATTCAAGTAAGTTTGAAGGGAACATGACTAACCTTTACAAACTTTTTACATTTGTGCAGCCTCAGTGTCAAAAAATTGCTTATAACTTATACCTGTAGGTTTGTCGTGTCTAATAAACATTGACTCAATTCCATGACCTGGATTGGACATGATTTACAGTAGGGGTAGTAGGGGAAAAGACAGCACAGGAGACTCAATCTCGTTCGTTATCATCGTCTCATCAATTTGGCGAATAAATAGCATGTGACGGCTGCTCTACTTCCTGACAAATGTAACAAAGTTGCCGAATCAATTTAACTCCAAATGCTTCTAATTTGCGAAACCGTCAAATAACTGATCGTTAATCGCAGTAGTGAAACGATCACAAGTAGTTTGTCATGTTGGATTAACACAGATTTCAGAGATTGGAGTTCTGCGTAGGAGGGGGGGGGTGCTAAAGGTGCGCTACGATGTTCTCACGTCTCCCGGTGCCCTCCTGGATGCATATTTGCTCTAAAATAATCAAATTGCATAAACAGAGTCATGCAGGAGGATTTGCATAATGCTTTGAAGATGTGTTGTTTCTGCTACGTGAGTGGAGTGACGCATCGCTTTCTTCTCTGCACCTCAACTGTCTCCTGCTGATACACATAGAAGTTAGTAGTGCTATAAAAAAACAACAGATAATGACTGAAAGCAGCATTGCAATGGTATCTTTTGCCAAACAAACACTAAGCTTTAGGAGTGCTACCCGGGTTTGGTGCGTAGTGTCCCTTTGTTGACAAGTTGAAGGATCTGAGCTGCTTCAAAAGGGTAAAAAACATCCTTACCCATTTCAGCCATGAAGGCTTTCAACGGGACACTGAATGGCTTTCCATGTAACAAGAACTGGCAACCCCCAATTCCCTATGGCACTTTATTACCAACTAACCACGGTGATAGTAACAGGCAAAGACTTTGTTGAAGCCTGAATAAACAGAGGAGACAGACTCAAAAAACTCGGACGAAGGAAATTGTTCTAGTTGCATACCTTGCAATCTACACAATTAAAGTTTAAATGGGGAACATGATTTTCTATCCTTTCTGATCCTTTAGAAAACTAAACTGTTTTATGTAGTATTAAATATCTTAAATAGATAACTTGGACTGTCTGGCACTGACTGATCGTATGACCACAAGGTATAAGGCCATTTTCTGCTCGCCCTGATAAGCCTTAATGGCTGTAGCACATATCAGCAGGTGTTACTGTATATATAATTCAGTAGTCATCAGATATTAAAGGCTTTTTTTTACTTAGCAACCCTTTGAATGCTTCAGATTCCTTCAACTTGAATAATAAACTGTTTTGTTGGCCTAGTACATGATTCTTTTCCTTTACATGTCTTGAAGTTCATTTTCAGACAGGCAGCCATTCACACTCAATGTAAGGGTGATTGCAGATTTGCTCAGATTCCACAATGGTACAAGTAGAGATTTGCAAATGGCCATTTTTACAGACTTAGACATGCACACATACTCCAGTCTTCCAGGAGATGATTCAGATCCTGGCACCCCTTGTCTTCCAAGTAATCCTAAAGATCAATTCCTGGTTAGCGTCTTAGAAGGATAAGCTATTTATACACCTCTTCATACCCCGCTCTCCAAAATTATGTACATGAATAAACAGAATATTCTGGATATTACCATAGTAACTGATCTAAGACTGTGAAAAACAACCTTATATTGGATCAGGTGTTCACATGCTCCAGGATCATTCCTGATATTGCAAAGGCTCATAAATCTTTGTTTATTTCTTTTATTAAATTTGGATAAGAGCTCAAGAGGATCTGTGATATTAGCGATGTCGTAAACAGAATACTTCAGCGTGCCAGATATTAAGGGAATATTGCCATCCCGCTAAGGAACTTAAATTCTGTTTTCTCTAGTGGGTCTGAGGAGTCCCTGGGTGAGTGTTTTAAAAAGTACACACTTCAAAGATCTGTCTTGTCCTTTCTCTCTCTCTCTCTCTCTCTCTCTCTAGGTTTTGAATTGTCTCACTGCGAGGACCCAGGCGTCCCTCAGTTTGGCTTCAAGGTCAACGACCAAGGTCATTTCTCTGGGAGCAGCATCACGTACAGATGTGAGCCCGGATACACTCTGCACGGAGCTACCACACTGAAGTGTATGACGGGGGAGAGGAGAGCCTGGGACAACCCCCTGCCTTCCTGTATCGGTACGTCTCCGGCTGCCTGTCCTCAAAAAGTCTTAAAATATAGTCGTCTGAATTTGTGTATGTCTCATACCACTTCTATTTACAGGCATTGCATAGGTATACAAAAGTATTTGTATTTTCCAAATCTTCTCCTTTGAGTGTGCTTTCTCCCGAAATTTATTAGGACACTTATTTATATCCTTCACTGTAGATAAAGTTGGAGGACATGACAGATCCCCAACAGTTAAGCTAAATCATTCTGATCGCCCCCCTGGTGGCCAGCTGCTGTATAGGTCATAAACCCCGCCTCCTCCATGACAGCGGATGTTACATGGGTCAAACTATAGTTAAACTAAGTCAAAGGGCGTATCAAAAGGAGGTTGGTTTCTTTAATTTTAGGTAGTTCTGAACCAGAGAACTTGTAAATAAGTTGACCTGAAACCTTATGACTCTCAATACCAGAAAAGTAGAATCTCTACCGCCACTAGCGTTTTTTCTGTGGTAAAATAGCAGCGCGACTCACACACACACACCTACACACAGCTACGAATGCTCGGCTCCATGCGTACCTGCGGTGTAGCTTCGACTCAGAGGCATGAATCCGCCTTGATGATATCAGGAGGTATCACTGAAGTAGACCTTGTACTGCAATACACTGCAGAGTCCCTCCCAGCTCCTCTGTGAAATAGTCTGGCGAAGGTCAGATTCCTGTTAAACCACCCTCTTATTTTCTCATGACACAACGGTGGTTTAGAAGTCTCAGTGAAGAGCTGTTTTTGTGCAGGAGGCTTTACCAGCTGGACTCTTTCTTCAGAACTGTCATATAGTACTATTCTTACTCTATGAAGAGCTACAAGAGAGACCTGCTTGTTAGTGTTGCTTCATAAACACGTTTTAATGGGTTTCGTTTCGCTGCAGAGCACTGTATCAACGCATGGGCCATTTTTCGGTAAAAACAATAAAAACCTACTGGGATGCAACTCCCCTTTGAGTATCCACATATTTCTGAATATTCCATTATAACACCATTGTGTCTCTAATTCATTTTGTAGGGCTTCAAACTCATGGGAAATTATAACCACGCCACAGTCCCTAATATCAATGTCAACAGGCCAATAATGGGGTTTCACTGGCTTCGTAATTCCAGGCACACACACACTATAATAAACACACATCAGCGTATTAGGATGTGGTGCCTCGAATGCCTTGATTTGTATATTATGTTAAGCTTATTTGGAGAGATTTTCATTTCCTCCTCGTAGGTTTTTGGTTGAATGATTACGTTTTCTAATTAAACCCAAACAAATGCTAAGCTCGTACAGATCCAGGCACAAAATGGCTGCAGCAGCTGTGGCCCAGATGGGAGCTGTAAGCAGAACAGCAAGGCCCGATGTTTTAAGCACTTTCTTGCTTCTTCGCCGCCTCTGAAACTTCCGATTTTGGATTTCGGCTTAATAAGTCTCTCTCCTTCTCACTATCAATAATGAAAGAGTCATAAAACCACTGGCGGATATTCCTGGACTTTATATTTTAGCAGTGGCACACAGTGACCTCAGCTAACCTCCAGTCTTAATATTATATTGCTTCTTATTATTACCCAGAGTGTTTCCTTCTTACTCCAGTGGCTTCGCTCCCTTTTCTCTTTCTCTTTGCCTCCTCTCCTTTCTTCTTTTCTCCTCCCCTCATCCCGACTCGTAATATCGCTCCTTTTACTTGAGATAATATATTCCAGTGATGGAGGGAGGGGAGCCTGGGGGAGGAGGGACATGGCGAGGGAGGAGAAGCAGAGAGGGGATGAAGATAGTGGAAATATATAACCAAGAATGACAAAGAGAGAAGGGGCAAATTATTTTCTGTTATATAATGTGTGGTCATTAATGTAGGGAGAAACGCTGGATCAGAACTTTGTCTCTTCTTCTTACTTCTCTCTTTTCTTCCCGTGAGCAAGAGATAAAAAGACAGACAGACACAGAGGAAGAGACAGCGCCCGCCTTTGCTCGCCCATTTGTCTCCGTGGTGATCGTTTCATCAGTGCTCATTGGCGACCGAGGTGCACCTAGTGGATCTAATTGCTTTGATAAACATTTGCCAGAGGCCCTGTGCAGACCTGGTTTTAACTTCCTCCTCACTAGCAGATGTGAACGCACCCAAGATGCATCGATGACGCATTTGAGATCTGATCACTTATAAGGCCCCATACACACCTGGTGGTAACATATGTGTCCTGGGTCCCACTGAGGGACCACCCACTCAGCTGACCACCTACAGTTTCACATGAAGTCTCTTTACACTTCTCAGTGTTTCCCACACATTGATTTATTTGTGGCCCCCCACCATGATTTTAACATTAACATCAGGTAAAATCTTATTTCATAGTAGAGCTGCACATAGCTCATTGATTCACTCAGCCCCTCAAGACCCTGCTCTCTCTCTCTCTCTCTCTCTCTTCTCTCTCTCTCTCTCTCTCTCTCTCTCTCTCTCTCTCTCTCTCTCTCTCTCTCTCTCTCTCTCTCTCTCTCTCTCTCTCTCATACCAACACACCAACACATTGACAATGAACCCGTCTGTATAATTGGACTTAATTGGGAATCATTTGCTGTTTGGGAACAGAAATGGTGTTTGTGTTCATTTGCATACAGAGGAAGTGAGATGTGATCACCAGGGGTCAATCGAGAGACACATTGTGGAGACGCGTCCAAACGTCAGGTGTCAACTCGCCCACTCAGAGCTGTCTGTCTGTGATTGGATCACTTGAGATGCGCGTTAATGCCACGTCGGAACAAGTGATTGCATGACGTGTTATACAGAACCTGCACACTTGAATACAAACAATCACCAATTGCTCTTAGGGTTGACCAGCAGCGATTGTGTTTAAGATTGGTGCTCCTTTGTGCTTACCATACTGTGATAGGGATAATTTGTGTGGTTTTTGTGTCGGTACATATTAGTAATGTCTAATGTCTCCATGTCTGCAGCGGAGTGCGGAGGTCGTTTTAAGGGCGAGTCTTCCGGTAGGATTCTTTCACCTGGATACCCGTTTCCCTACGACAATAATCTGCGCTGCACCTGGACCATTGAGGTGGACTCGGGAAATATTGTGAGGTAAAGTATCGTTAAAACAACACCCTCGTTCATTTTCACTCCAATACTTGTCTCAAACTTGGAAATGAATAATAACTTCCTTTGAGCTTGAGTGTTAATAGTTATTCTGACAAAATAAATAATATATGCATTGTAAATCTGAAAATGAAAAACATTCTGCTCAACACATTTAGTATATAATAAGCATATTGTAAACAGGACAAGCAATGTCTACAGATAGGATACACATCATTTAAATGAAACTGATTTTACTTTGGCTTATATACTTTCTCATATTACCAAAATGAGTTTAACCTTCACGGATAACAATCAAATGAATGAGTCTTCCCCACAAAAACTGCTTTGACATTTTAATATTGCAATTTGATATTAAAAAACTTCCTTTTAATGATCTTTTGTATGTGTCATTCTTCTTCGTCTTGCAGTCTTCAGTTGCTGGCCTTCGACACAGAGGCCAGCCACGACATGCTGAAGGTCTGGGACGGGCCACCTGAGAACGAGATGTCCCTGTCAGAGATCAGCGGGTCCCTGCTCCCCGGAAGGATTCACTCCACACTCAACACGGTCACCGTCCAGTTCGAAACCGATTTCTACATCAGCAAGTCGGGATTCGCTATCCAGTTCTCCAGTACGTCTCGTCCACGACTAATGCACCAAACGGTTCTGGAAATGAGAAAGTCGTGATGGGATTTTACCTCCCGCTGTAGTTAATTTCGTTATTATGCTTTGAAGTTGCATCCTGTCTTTAATTTCTGTTAGAATTCAGATAATGCTGTTAGTTTCTACCAGACTCTTACTAGCGAGTCTTAAGTTTAAACATAAAAACATGAAAACCTTACATGACCTTAGCAGATATTTCCCAATACAGGATTTTAGACTTCTTACATCAACTACCACTAATTTTAAGTCAGCACATTAGCTTTATAGCTGGAGGTATCCGTTGCAACTTATTTTTTGTAATTCTACCTTTCTTTTTTCTCCTCCATTGTCTCGTTTTCCTCCCCGTCCTCCCTCTACAGGCTCAGTGGCCACGGCCTGCAGGGACCCTGGCGTACCGATGAATGGCAGTCGGAGCGGAGATGGCCGTGAGCCGGGGGACTCTGTGTCCTTTCAGTGTGACCCGGGATACGAGCTCCAGGGGGACGACAAAATCACCTGTATACAAGTGGATAACAGATACTACTGGCAGCCCAGCCCGCCTGTCTGCATCGGTGAGAAGTCCAGCCTCCATTTATTTATAAGGTCAAATATCAGAAGTACTGCATGGACAGCAGATGGGGTTGTTTAAGGGAGGCTGTATCCAAAAAATTATAATGTTCAGTTTCCACTCACTACTTAACACATACAATTTGGTATTATTTCATTATCCAAATATCTGCTCGGTACTTGTCATTTTGAATGAAAATCCTGTAACTTAAAATAATAAAACATTGTCCCGGCTGAATTCAAATGAGTTTTTTACCCTGCATGGTTGCGTTTGATAGAATATTCAAATTTGTATGATATTGTTAGACTTACCGCTGCTTGTCTTCCCATCATAGCTCCCTGTGGAGGAAACCTAACAGGCTCCAATGGGTTTATCCTCTCTCCTAACTACCCACATCCCTACCCTCACTCCAAGGACTGCGATTGGCTCATCGCCGTCAACTCTGACTACGTGTTGTCGCTGGCCTTCATCAGGTAACCAGCAAGTCAGATGGTGTAATTTACATCAAAGCCTGTATTGTTTTACGGAGTTAAATACAGTAAAATTAGGAGAATATAGGATGAAAATACACCTCATCACACTGGATTGGGCTGAATTCTATTAACGACACAATCCTTTCTCTATGTTCCGGACTCTTTGTGAACTTACAGGCCATTGTAATCTTTTCAATTTCCTGGCGCTAGAAGAAAGGGAAAATGCAATGCAATTACTTTCACTCCACTCTGATTTTTTTGGGCAAAAAGACCAAACGTCATAACCAATCACAACCATTAGTTGAGGGACAGACGGTTAGAGTAAGAATTATCACAAATGAGTCTTTTAGCCACAGAGAGTAATCGGAGGATACAGGGTTTGATAATGTTCTTTTACTGTTCTGCAACATAATGTCTGTCAAGAATTTTTTGCACATGTAAAACCACATGTCAGTAACGGCTCTTACTTCTCTACCCATGTTCTCACCATCTGTTTCCCAACCTGTGTTTCCTTCATCCTTCTCTAGTTTCAACATCGAGCCAAACTATGACTTTGTGTATATCTATGACGGCCCGGATAGCAACAGTCCTCTGATTGGAAGCTTCCAGGACAGCAAACTCCCAGAGCGGATAGAGAGCAGTTCAAATACCATGCATTTAGCATTCCGCAGTGATGGGTCTGTGTCTTACACAGGCTTCCACCTGGAATACAAAGGTAAAATATTCTGCCAATTGTTCCACCTCCCTCATGTAAAGTGAATACTGATTGAATAGGCTCTAAAATACTGAAAAGAAGTAAAAGTACAAAGAACGATAACAGAAACCACAGATTTTTCATTCTCAGGGAGATAACATTTGTGTTAGATATGAAACAGACCTTCTTCTGTGTATAAGGTTTTGATAAATGCATCTCTTATGTAGTTTTTTTCTTTCTATTAAGTATGTCACGGTTTATAACACCTGTTTCCTCATGAAAATAAACATTATTTCCAGGTGGCACTGTTTTTATAGCCACTTTGTAATTGTCAGTTGTTTAAAGAATTATTTTAATATACACTGATGTGTTTGCAGCAGGGACTCTCCTCTGTCCTTTCGGTTGTTCGTAACTGAGGCAGCTTGGGAAATTTCTATTTTCGGTTTTCACAGCGAATGTGACAGTACATGTTTCAGATTTGTCCCGTGATACCAGGATGTCTCCAGCATGTATTTAGAAATATTTAATTTCTTACATTTCACAAAGACTACTACATTAAACATGCACTACACATGTATATGCAGTGAGGTCTCCCACACTAATGACACTGTGTCTCATGCGGATTCTGAGATGAAAAAGAATGATTGCTCTCACCGTCGTGTCCCCTGCTGGATTAGTGTCTGTTGTTAGAGTCTATCACAGAGGTCAGTTTGATTCACTCGCACAAAGGAATCAACACCAGCTACACGTGGACTCAGGAATTAAATCTTAAATTGATGCAGAGTGGCTGTTAATCTTTTGGGAGGGGGGCCAAAGCCATAATTTACAAGGTTCGTGTACCATACAAAAGCCAGGGGATGAAGTTATCGTTCTTGCATCATCTCTGGCGGAGGCAGCTAAGTCAGACCGACTGTTAAAAAGGCCAACGGAGCCCCTGCTTCATTTGATTATGACGGGGGACTTAGTTATTATTAATTTGACTGTGATTTGAATTGGATTATTTATGTGTGCCTGTCGCTGCTTCTTTCCCTCATCCTCCCTCCCTCTCACTTATTCTCTTTGTGTCTTTCCAGCCAAACTGAGGGAATCGTGCTTCGACCCAGGTGTGGTTCTGAATGGAACCAGGCTGGGATCGGATTACAAGCTGGGCTCCACTGTCACCTTCTACTGTGAAGCAGGATATGTTCTGCAGGTACAACTGACTGAATGAGTGGATGATGGTTGGTTGGATGGATGGTTGGTTAAATTGTTGGTTGGTTTCTTCTTTGAATGGATGGTCGTTTGGTTGGTTGGTTGGTTTGTTGTTGGGTTGGTTGGCTGGTTGGCTCTTTGAATGAATGGATGGTTAATTGAGTGATCTGTTAGTTGCTTGATTACTTCTCTGAGTGGTTGGTTGGTTGGTTGGTTAGGTTGGAATGATTTTCTCTATCTAAATTATTTTTTTCCTTTTTCTTCAGGGCTACTCTACTTTGACCTGCAGTATGGGAGATGATGGCCGACCTGGATGGAACAGGGCCCTGCCCAGTTGTCAAGGTAACACACATAAAACACAGACTGAAATAAAAATACATACAACGAAGACAAACAGTGTATTTATGTTCACAGGGTATTGTAAACTTTGTATGTGAGTGTGAGTGTGTGCCTCACTCTGTGTGTGTTTCCTCTCCTCAGCGCCCTGTGGAAGTCGTTCTACAGGATCAGATGGGACTGTTTTATCTCCTAATTTCCCCAGAAACTACACCTCTGGTCAGACGTGCATCTACTCTATAGCTGTACCCAGAGAGTTCGGTGAGTTTATCGACACACAGAGTATAACACAGTATCATGCTGCCCATGCTGCATTGCAGTAAGAAGCATTTACTCGTGTGTAACTGTACAGCACTCTGAGGTGGAGGTGAAGACACGACAGTTGAGAATGAAACGTGATCACAATTCTCTTAACGCACACACATCTCTGACTGTGTCCTCTGTGTGAAAGACTCAACGTATAAGTGTCTTGGCCTTTTTGCTTTTTCATTTTTTATCGTTGTTAATAAAACAGTCGATTCAAACTTCAAAACAATCTATAACAGAAAGAGCCCTGCTGGCCAAAAAGCAGCTGCTTCTACAACACTGCTCAAATCCTACCCTTATCACCACATATGTAACTTTTTTACAGGCATTATATATAACAAAATATTTTCAAACTGTGTTTTATTCCATTCAAAATGCCATTATTGAAGCACAGAATGGGAAGGTTGAAAAATGTTTGATTTTACACAGGCGCATGCTGGAACCCGTGGTGGGACCTCTTTAGGGATTCTAAGTTGCAATGAAAAACTAACTCAGATATTGCACATGATCAAAAGCTGCTCACTGGCCATTTATTTGAATCCAGGTCAGGGCTTCATCACTGATGTGACATTCAAAGATGAGGCTGGTTTTATCTTTCCATGTTTGATCGTAGTTCTTTGAGCCGAACATAACTGCCACATAATGAAGATGTGAATATTGTAGGGGGATTATTCACCTTAACTGAGGCTGTGTTGTAAAGCTGAGGTCATTTTGGGAAAAGGGGGAGGCTGCAGAGGGTGTAGTCAAGACATAATATTTTCAAAAGTCAGATTATTACCATAGTTATCTAACTACAAATGGAGGATTCTTTCTGTATTTGAATATTTTCAGGAACTGCTCATCCAATCTGACAGAAAACTTTACTGGCGTTTTAAGGACCCCAGGAAGTACAGTCACCTGTGAAGTTTTATCCGAGTCTGTTCATAAAATCTGTGGAAAATACAAGTTAATCTGCACTTTAATCCTATTTAAATTAGATGTTCATCATTGTGTCTACAAGCTGAATCAATATAAAGTTGAACATTACAGTTCATGTTCTTTCCTGACCCTTACAATAGTTGGATATATCACTTCAGACTTAAGATCCACCAACTAGCATCTTCTTCTGATGTCTTCATGAGCTATTGGAGTTTGCTCAGTTGCAATGCAGATAGACTGATGGATGTGCCCACTCTAGAGGATTGATTAGCTCACTGGGTCCAAGCTTTTTATACACAATCAGTAATTGGTGGATATAATATCCTATTGTGTCCTGTGTTATTATGAATAAATAGCAGGCTTCCCTGAGGCTATTGACAGCTGCTGTCTCATTAGATTTGCATAGCAACTTTTGGAGTGTCAGCTCCACGATGTTTTGACTGAGTGGAGCTAACATTTCGTTGCCCTACATATTGTATAAGACACGAAGACGTTCTCCCCGAGCCTCCCACGCAGAGCAAGAGACAGATTGTTTAGTTAAGTTGCTGTCTAACAACATGCCTATAATATGTGATCTTACTGGAATTGTAGGTAACAGGCTCACAGAAGCACTCACTTGAAGATCAGAGGAAGTGCGATGCAAAGGGCTCCTTCGGTTTCAACACCAGGTGGGGAAAACCCTTGGAATTTATCCCTGTGGAGATACCACACCGCCTGTTGAATCAGGACGTGGCTCTGGCCCCCCCGCTGAGGCAGCTCATCGGAGGCATGGCAGCTCCACAGGGATCGATGCCCGGGCTTTCTCCGTTTGATGTCAGGACCAGGAGAACCCTTTCAATCTAACTGAGAAATATTTTCAGTCACCTAATAAAAAGTCGAGTGGACTGAGTCAAAGTTTGTTTGATAGGTTACAACCTGAACGACTGAACATTCCTGCTTTGGTTGTATGTGACTGCAGTGCGGAGGCTGATCACTACCCATGAGCCTTTGCTTGTGTTAACTGAGTGTGCTGGTACATATATATTTTGTGCTTTCTTATCTCATCAAAGGTAAAAATCTACTCTGATAAAATGTAAGAGTGTAAGCTGTTCTCTGTGTGCATTAATGCTTCATGAATCTGTGTGTGGATGTTGCTGAATTTTTGTCGTCCTGTTTGAAATATGTGCTGCCCCGAAACAATTTCAGCTGTGTGCTCTTCCACCTGCTCTACAGTCTGTCAGTAGCCCAGCGAACCTTAATCATTCGGATTTCCTTAAAATCTATACACCGTCAGAGCCTTTAACTATTTCTGCTGACTGGCAGAATCCTATCATTTTTTACGTCCACCCCACCACAACCATGACAGGCCTTTAAGAGGTTAGATTCATCTATCATACAGAGCTAAACTCCTTCTTGATGAATTGTCCCTGCACACCTACAGGGACGATTCAATGCCAAAGGAGAATACGCTGTTTTGTATCTGTTCTCCAGTGCTTGTAATTTCCACGTAAGATCACTCTTCTGTGAGTCAGAGCAATGTTGTGGCAAAAGAGGATCATGCTTTAAAAGAACTTCACAAAGAGAAATATCCTTGTGCAAAGTGACCAGTGACCTTCTGTGAGAACAACGTCCTTGGCAGCTTATAGATTGAATCCTTTACAACGTTTCAGCCATTGGGGCCAAAGAGAGAGAGAGAGAGGAGGAGGAGGGGGAGTAGATATGTGAGTGTGTTCATAGTCAAGGAGAGAGTTGGGGACTCTGAAATACATGTTATGTGTTCTCAAACACAAATTTTCATTATGTAACCAGATATTACCTCGGGATTTGCATCTTAAGAGACCTTATGACTGGTTTGAAGATACAGCGATCCCCTGAAACAGAGAGAATTGTACCAGCCTGAGGAAATCCGGGGTCTCAGAAGTCTTTAAATGTTACATGCCACTACAGCTGCAGTAAAAAAACGTGTGATTTAGCAAAGGATTCTCCAGCGATAATGTGGGAGTTCTTGGTTTAATGCCTGGTTACTACAGCAGCCTTTTTCTACCGTTCTTTATACTCTATGCCAAAGTAAAACAGACAATTATAAATGTTGTTCTTGCACTTGAGACATGGGTTTGTTGTTTTATGTTGCAAACCTTTGTATAATTCCTATCTGCCACTTCCAGCTTGAAATGTAATAAAGTATAAATATATATATATATATATAAATAAATATTGCATTCTATTGGCATAAATTAACAAACTAAGTCACATATTTCAAACTAAAAGCTGAGAGCAGTGATACAACCAATCCAATTGATATGGGCGACGGGTTGGACAAGTGCATGATGAAAATAGGTAATATTTTGACTATTAAGTACTGATGTGTAATTTTGCGCCAATAGTTGGTTTCAAACAGAAGTTGTCACAGAAGCTTAATAGCATTTAAATTGGGTATTGCAGGTTAATTGTATCATTGGAAGGTCAGTGGCAGACAGTGGCATGGAATAATAATTTGCCACAATACAAGTCTGTTTAACTCATCCCTTCATCTGTGTGTTATATCCTCATTTTTGTATCTCCAGTGCTCTTTGGTCAATTTGTGATGTTCCAGACGTCTTTAAATGATGTGGTAGAGATCTATGATGGGCCCACGCAACAGAACACACTGTTATCTTCACTGTCTGGATCCCACTCTGGTAAGGATGGATGGATGGGTGGATGGATGGATGGATGGATGGATGGATGGATGGATGGATGGATGGATGCCTTGCTTGCTGACTGTAAAGATGAATGGTTTGAGGAATGGATGGTTGCCTGGCTGGATGAATGGATGGATGGATGGATGGATAGTTGGATGGATGGATGGATGGATGGATGGATGGATGGATGGATGGATGGATGGATGATGGATGGATTTATAGCTGGATTGTTTCTTTAACTCTGTCTCGCTGTCTAGGTGAGTCTCTCCCTCTGAGTTCGGCAAACCAGATCACCATAAAGTTTACCACAGTCGGATCGGAAACTGCCAAAGGATTCCACTTCGTCTACCAAGGTCAGAAAACACTTTTCAATAGAAGTGGTACTCGTGCCTTATACATTCCCTAATCACTTGAGCTATAGCACAATTAAATGCAGCCACTTCAATCAAATAAATTGGATTTTCCAGGCCTAGGGTTTTTCTTAACTGACTTGTTTATGTCAGGTTAAAGGTTTCATAAGAAATCTTTCATAACCGCAGGGAGGTTTTGTGTGAGGAGCCAGTTAATACCCCTTAAAGGACATCTGGACTCACAGCCCGTCACACTTTGATCCGACCCACGAGGCTCCGTCGCAGGGCAGATTATTGATATAGCACAAAATATTAAGGAAACTGGGAAGGGGACCAAGAGAAATATCCAGTTTTTTCTCTCTGGCCCGTGATGACACAACAGCCTCAGCCGAGTAATGTTTGTGTGTGGGATTCCTGCAGAGTTTGATACCAGGGGGGAATTGCTTTCTTTGTAAGCCATACGTGGACCATTAGAAAGGTTAGTGTGATATATGTGTTCAATAATCTAGTGTGGCCCCACACTGGATGTTGCAAAAATTGAAATGGCCTTTGATAGGAAAAAAAAGTTTCCCTACCCCTGCTTTACCCTCCTTATCCTAAAGGGTATAAAAGGTTATCTCTTGTATCTTGTAAGTGACCATTGCATATAAAATGCCACAGTTTATCAGTAAAAGCTACACTCAATGTGCAATTCCAATTATTATTGAGACTTTTTAGCATTTGTAACATCTTCCTTCTGTCTTCAGCGGTTCCAAGGACCAGTTCCACCCAGTGCAGTTCGGTCCCTGAGCCTCGTTTTGGGAGACGTCTCGGCAACGACTTCGCAGTCGGCTCCATGGTGCAGTTTGAGTGCAACCCTGGTTACGTCCTTCACGGCTCTACCGCCATCCGCTGTGAGAGCGTCCCAGACAACCTGGCCCAATGGAACGACACCCTGCCAACATGTATAGGTAAAGATACACCTAGAGATTTTCCTGTTTAAAGTGCACTAATGTCATGAGCAAATATAATTGGCAGTCTCATCCAATCAAAAAAACACATTTTATTTTGGCCAGACCCTAAATCTACCTTTGCCAAAGCTGCAGGATTTTAGCTCTTTTGCCTCCCCCTCTCTGTTTTCTTGTTACCTGCAGAAAAAAATGTTGTTTCCCCCTCCTCTACTTCCCCCTCCTCTCTGCTCACTCTGTTTGTCAACGCTCTCCCCTCTCCCAGTTCCCTGTGGGGGTGCGTTGACCTTTCGTCGCGGGACCATCCTGTCACCTGGCTACCCGGAGCCGTACGACAACAACCAGAACTGTGTGTGGAAGGTCTCCGTTCCAGAGGGGGCTGGGATACAGGTAGGACCTGTCGCCTGTCTCCTGGCTGACCGACGTATAATTGGCTTAAAAGCTGAGCAGGCGGGATGATAAGATAAGATATTGTTGGACTAACAAACAAAGGGATGATCTGTGATAAAGGGACCATGCAGAGATAAGTAGAAAGGATGCAATCAGGGGAGATAAGACTTGATTGCATGTTTGCTAAATTGCTCTGAGATAAATACAAAGACAAAGATGCGGTTGACAAAACTCAGACGGGAAAAGTTTGTCTTAATTGTTGCAGTACATCACATCAAGTACAGGTTTGTTAAATGTAATATGTGCTTTTGAACTTTTTATTAGTTTTTTTTATTGAATATTTACACAAATTCACAGACCATATGTGTTTTTGTCTTTTCTGTTTTCTTGGCGTCTTCAGATACAAGTGGTGAGTTTTGCCACTGAGCACAACTGGGACTCCCTGGATTTTTACGATGGCGCAGACAACCATGCACCACGACTGGGCAGCTACTCCGGTAAACACATTTATTTACTGCAACTGAAAAAGAACATGATGTTTATGACATGAATAACGAAAATGTAATCAGTTTCTTGTGGTTAACTTCAATACATAATGTTAAATTGAGCATCAAACAGTTTAGAATTGAATTGTTGTGACAATCTTTTTAAAGCTATTGTTGTACATCAAGTCGCCAAGAGAGCACGACTCTCGGCTGTTTGTATCTTGATCACAGTAAATATAAGTTATTTATCAAAGTTATTAATTAAATACAACATCGTTGGGGGAAACATTGTGTGTTGTCATAATGTTGTGAGACGCTGCTCATGTGGGCCCCTGCTAAGATCACAGTTGGATCTAAAGCGGTCTCACAGCAGGAGCTGAGGTTCACACCCACTGACACCTGACTGTTTATCTGGGGATCCTTGATAATCATATGAGAAATGTACGTTGCATAAATAATTCATCATTAGTCTCACACTCTGATTCTCTTCTAAAAATAGATGTTGCTTCACCAGCTTTAATTTGGTCTGTTAAAAACATTGATTGCAAAAAAATGTTTTGCAAAATTTACTGCACAATCTTACCTTAACCTTTTCTTAATTATAGTATGCTTGATATTTACCATTAATTACACACAGTAAAACAATAAATTAGTTGGTACAAACCATAATTGCTATAGCATTAAGTTGATTGATCGACCTAATAAAAAACCAAAAACACATTTCACTGCTTTCTGTTTTTAGGACAGACTGTTACTGTGTTGCAGCCTAACCTTTATTTTTAGCTGAAATGCAGCGTCAGTAATAAATCTTTAGTCGCAGGGAAATCCTCTCACCAGCAGCTGCACATGATCTGTCAATATGTTAAATGTGTCCTTCCCATTTTCATTAATGTAGTTTTGAAAGTATGCTCCATAAAAGCTATGAATCATGTCTGCTGTACATTTTAGATTGCCATTCTATTTTTCTATGCACGTTCCGTACCTTACTGTGTCCTCTGGTCTGGATGTCTGCACTCGCTCCCCACAATGGAACAGCCTCTGCTCCAAAAGCCTCTGCACCAGTGCTTCCACAGCTCACACTCAGCCAAAAACGTGTGTTGAGGCTGGGCGAAGCATTCCTCTGGATTTAATTACTCGAATAATTCAAGGAAATGCGGAGTCAGCATCTTCTGGGGATACTAATACTGCTTTTAGAGGAGCCAAAGTCACCTGGTTATCTGCAGGCTGCCTTAAATTATCTATGGAAGGGCTTGACATCTTTATGTCAAACAGGATAAGACATTATCGAAAAGAGTGGGCAATGAAGCGACTAAGATTGTGATTCTTTTCCATTAATAATAACGTTGAGTGAACACATGCTGTGTCATGATAAAAACTTTCTAAAAGGGTTAATTACAATTGTTAATGAATCCTGTCACACTCCCAAAAATGGCCGCTGTGCTTAAGCACATGCCGTTAATTATTCATCATCATTCATCATTCATAATTAAGAAAAATATATATTTCTTTATTTTCCGTCATGATAATGAATGGGAGTTTTATCCTGGAGTGTGAATACAACCAGCAGGGGGTCCGCAGACTGTTCAGAAACCTGCTAATTAATTCTCTTTACAAAAGGCATCCATCGGCCTAATTCACTGTTCATCCAGAGGGATTTCTCTGAAGCATTGATATGTTTCGCAGGTACACAGGCCACTGGATATCAAAATGTAAATCAAAACCGAAATGTAGTTATTTTCTGCTAGCTCGAAAAATACAGTTATACATTCCCAGTGATAAGAAGATTCGAGAAGGTTAATGTATATGTTATTTTGAAGGGCCCCGACCAAATCACCCTGTTGCCAGCTCTGCTTCAGTCGTGCAGCCCCGACTTTTACTCTGCACTTCTCCCTCGCCGCGCTATGTAGGTCAAACCAACATTTGAAAAGTGGTTAAGTCTACAACAGATGTCTCAAATAAGAAGTAATTCCCTCTCCCTCCTCTGAGAACACTTCACCAACAAAAAGAAAGGGAAAGCTTATGTTCGGGAGGCCTTTTGTTGTTTTCTTGCGTTGTCAGATAACTGCAATCATTTGCTTTTAAGCCTCGGTTGAAAAACCCAAAAAATGTGTTCATGGACCTTTGTTGCTCTGTTTCTTTTCTCCCTGCGTTCAGGCACCACCATCCCCCCCCTCCTCAACAGTACATCCAACAACCTCTATCTCAGCTTCAGCTCGGATATTAGTGTCTCAGCTGCTGGGTTTCACCTGGAATATACAGGTAAAGTGTTTACCGTGGAGACAGCATGACAAGCTGCCGATGCAATAAATACATACAACTTAAAGGTCCGGTGTGTAGAGTTTAGTGACATCTAGTGGTGAAGTTGAATGTTGCAGCTGAACACCTCTCACCTCACCCTCCCCTTCCAAACACGAAGGAGCCCTCAGTTGTCATAAAAACTCGAAAGGTGTTTAGTTTGTCCTGTTTGGGCTACTGTAAAAAACATGTGGCCTCATTAGAGAGGACCCATTCCCGATGTAAATATCCAATATTTAAAATTAAACGGCCAATCGATCCCTTTCACCTGAATCTTACACACTGCACCTTTAACTGAAGCTTGTATAACGAATGTTATTTTTTTTATACTTTCAGCTATCGGGCTGGAGTCGTGCCCGGAGCCTCAGACTCCGAACTACGGAATTAGACAAGGAGACAGATTCATGGTCGGAGATGTTGTGCAGTTTTCGTGTGAACAAGGATACTCTCTTCAGGTATGAATACAACCTCCTGCATATATTTTTTAGTTTGCATACTGTTTGTCCTTCACTACACATTCTGGGGAACCGGAGGATGGCAATTTCAAGTTGCCGTGGTATGCAAAGCGACTGCCAGCGATGTGTCTGAAATCATTAAAGGCTGCTCGGCGTCTGTGATGTGCTGCCATTCACTCGTTCTTCTGTCCCCTGGCTCCGCAAACCAAGAACTATTTAATCTGCGAATCAGAGGGAAACCCCCATTCTCAGGTGTTTTTTCCCGGGCTCATGCTAAACACACAGCACTCGTGTGGTTTGCACAACTCGTGCATAATGTATGTCTCTGTTGTGGTCTGCCCGATCTCTGTGTAGCGCACTGTACAGCTCTAATGAAGGTTTGCCTTTGGTCATGTTTAATGTGCAGCTCCACATTGTGACTGTTACACAATCTCGCTGTTATGGCAATATCATTGTCGAGCAGATAACACAGACTTACTTATCTGCTCATCTGTGGTGATTTCCCAACTGGTGTTTGATCATAGATTGCTTTTTTTTCATTTCCAGGGCAATGCACATATCACCTGCATGCCTGGTCCCGTGAGAAGATGGAACTACCCTGTACCACTTTGTCTCGGTAGGTGTCGTTCTCCACAACATACATGCACACACTCTGGATACACAAAGACGCGTGCAGATTTCCAGTGCTGCAGAAATGGCTGTGTCTCCGAGCTGTTTGATCAATTCACTGTTCTGCGATGAGCTGATTATTATTTAGTATTCTGTGCGGAACGCGATGAGAATTTTAAACTGATGCAAAGTTAAGTCAGACTCTGCCACAAACATGCACGGTTTTGCCAAAGCATCAGAATGCAAACGAGGGGAAACAAGCGCCCCGGACACATTTACACTCGCACAATGCTAATTTATTCAATGAGTTTTCTTTTATTAACGACTCAGAATATTAATTTAGTGTTGAAAATTTTGCAAAGTGTCAGGTCAGAAGCAATATTCTAAAAAAGAGAGGGGAAAAGAGTCTGCTGCGCTCGGTGAGGTCACCCTCCTGCTTCTGATGCTCTGCTTTCGACACCCAACCACCTTTTCTTCTTCTCTCTGTGTGTGTGCGTGACTCCAGCCCAGTGCGGTGGGTCCATGACAGATGTAAGTGGAGTGATTCTAAGTCCCGGTTACCCAGGCAACTACCCCAGTGGATTAGACTGCACATGGACAGTCAACTTACCTGTCGGCTTCGGTAAGAAACACTGTCAACTTTGGACTTGAGCATGAAATATGTGCAGTTCTTTTTTTCCTGTGTGGTCGAGCATCTGTTTTCTCTCTCTGTGTCTGTCTCCACCTCTGTGTATCTATGTTATTTACAGACTGGCTTATTCAGTGCCTGCTCATTCATTGGATTCATGTCGGTGGCCTTTACCGATGCTTTTCAATTTGTTATCTACAGTAAATGTCATGAGTTGTGTATTTCTTTTCTCCCAGGCATCCATCTCCAGTTCCTGAACTTCTCCACCGAAGCGATCCACGATTACTTAGAGATCCGCAGTGGAACGCTGGAGACCGGCTCGGTCATAGACAGGTTCAGCGGCCCGGTCATCCCCAAAGCTCTGTTCAGCACCACCCACCAGACGAGTTTCTTCTTCCACAGCGACTACTCACAGAACAAGCCGGGCTTCCACATCACATATCAAGGTGCATGTTGTCTTCAACAAGTTCCTCTGCAACATCTTGTTTACACTTATTCTCTAGGCAGAAAAACAAGAGCTGACAACTGACAGGTTCTAACTCAGCTGAAAACAGCAGCTCTTGCTAATGTGGTCATAAGATTTATACAAACTCATTTCTCAGGAGCGACAAATCAAATTAAAACAAAAGTATCAGACAAGCACTCACTACTAAGCACTCTTACTTTAATTGTGACAAATTTGACAAATTAGCCTCAATTTGCTACCGGTATTTCCATTAATGGGGAAATTACAGTGGCGGATGAATAATGGCTCTTATCTGATGACAGCAGCACAGCCAGAGTGTTTTAAAAAAGGTAAAAAGGTAAATACAGGCATTGTTATTATATTAATGGATGTTATCGCTACCAATGGTTGTCTTTCCTAGCTTTTCTTGAGTCATCTTCTCTGTGTTCGGTTTCTCGTCCCTACAGCCTATCAGCTCCAGAGCTGCCCGGACCCCCGGCCTTTTCGAAACGGGATCGTGATCGGCACGGACTTCAGTGTGGGGATGACGGTGTCGTTTGAATGTCTGCCCGGTTACTCTCTGATCGGAGATGCTTCGCTCACGTGTTTACACGGAATCAGCAGGAACTGGAACCACCCGCTGCCGCGATGTGAAGGTGAGTCGTGGCATCTGTGAACCTTTGGTAGGTTACATGCATTCTATAGTAGTTTGCTTTAATGAGTGATATTTCATATTTTTACACTTGGTAGTGAAGTGTAGGGAATGACCCTTTAATGTGCACTTCATGCTTTCTGAAAGCACAGCATAGTGCTCAGTGTAGTCAGAGTACAACCAGGTCAAATTGATTGTTGCACTTTGGGTAAAGTAGAACGTTTTTTGTAACTCAACACTGAATAAAAACAGAAATGTTCTACTGTTCAACAAGAGAAAGTTAATTGCCACAAAAAGTGTGTATGAAATAAATCTCGAAGTAATTACAGAGTTGTCAGGAGTGTTGTTATTTTGTATTTCCCGATAATTGTGGAGGTGAAATGCCATCATGAAATTGTGTTAATTTAACTTTATGACCAGTAACTGCACATTCATCCAAGTAATATTAATTTTTAATTGTAAAGCTACTAAAGGACCCTGAGTTTATATAATTGTAAATATGAAGTGTTATATCTCTCAGCAGTGGTGAGATTACATGAGTGCAGAGCAATACTCCCACAGAATACCTGAGCTGCAGAAGTGAAATAAAACTGTAATGACAGTTTATTAAAAGTATCAAGGTGTTATTACAAGACTGATCGCCACGTCCTCCCTCGGTCATCTAGACAATTACCCAAGCTTCACAAAGTTAATACTAATTTGCCGGTAATTTATTGAAGGTAATTCTGTTAACGTTGTGTCTCGCAGCTCTCTGTGGTGGGAACATCACATCATTAAATGGAACCATTTACTCTCCCGGTCACCCGGAGGAATACCCCAACTTCCAGGACTGCGTGTGGAGCGTGAGGGTTCCGCCCGGACACGGGATCTACATCAACTTCACCGTGCTGAGCACCGAGCCGATATACGACTACATCACTGTGTGGTGGGTATCAGTTATTTATTTCACCGGGTTCATCCTCGTTATGTCGCCACTTCTCACAGATCTCTGCATCTCCTTCTGCTTCATTAAGGTTTATTTCAGCAAACAAGTTTATTTTTTATTGGCTTGCCATTTAATCGCCATTTAATTTGTTCCTCCATATTCGGAAAAAGTCTGTCACACACACACACACACACACACACACACAGACACACACACACACACACATACTTTGTCTCTCTCCCAGGGCTTCATGCTCTTTAACATCTTTTCAGAGCTGCCCACTAATTGGTGAATTCCTGCAAGGGTTTTTTATGACTACAGACATTTCTCCTTGGATTTAAAGTTAGTTACTCTGACATGATTTGCTTCTTGTCATGTTTCTTTTTTCTTCCCTTCTCTCTCTTTTCCCACAAGTCTCACTAAGCCTCATATTTCATATACAAAAGAATCTTTCTCTCCCCCCGCCCGACCCTTGGCTTTTCTCTTCATTATTCTTCCTGAGGGGAGCGGCCATTGGCAACAGCAGACATTTTGTCAATGCAGGTGTTTAAATGGTGCTTAGATTGCATGTTTCATAGTGATCTGCAGGTACGAGGGGGCAGCAGAACCATAAATAGGCAGTACAGGCCGTTTCTATACGGCCACTGTATTTCTGCTGCTCCTCTATAGCGAAAGCCTATTTCCCATTAATAGACCGCAGGGTGCAATGTCATCTGGCAGAGCAGACACCCGACTGACACAGGAGGACCAAATGTCTGTCTCATATTTTCCAGCTTGTTATAATATTCACCTTCAAGATTTCCAGGTTTCACAAATGATAAGAAAAATATCCTGAGTAAGTCTGGTAACGCAATGTTCGTTTTCCAGACAAGTACCTGGATGACTTAAAAGTGATGGCCAGGTTTTATTTAATATACTAATCAACAATCCCATCAGGTCAAAACATCTACCACGGTTTGTCCAAGTTTCCACTCAAGTCTAGTTCCCTAGTCTAGTTGTGAAAAGTGATTGTCGTGCCGGCTATTATGCAAAATACTGTTGTGTCATTCTCTATGAACTAACAGCAGAAAACTCATTCACATAGAGCTTATTTGATTGCACTGTAAATGCATTGCTAAATCCTAGTCACATTCCCTGTATGTGTACACCTACTTGGCCAATTCTGATTCTGAAAAGTCTTGTTTTGTCCGATTTGTCCGTCAAAATCTGTCAAAATCTGAACTCGACATAACAGAGATGAGGTTTATTTAGTATATAGATGTATAAAGTCTACAGCTGTACACAAAACTGACAGAAAAACATCCATTCTGCCTTTCTCATGTCCAATAATGTAATATAGTTGAGCCATGTGCTGTCCACCCACGGCCAATTCTGTGAATCCATGAATTGGTCCCACAGCAGGTCCCTGACCCTGCTGTCAGCTGGGAGAAAACAGAAAAGTAGACAAACAGCTGAACTCACACAAAGCAAAGACAGCAACACATTTAAAAACTCACAACCTTGCTGCCACCACACCGGCTCCCCCGTGGGGAGCACAGTGTCCGTGGTAAAGGTGTGATTTTCACAGCGGTCTCCTCCGTCCGGGGCCAGTCAACCTGACAGGCAGTTAGTCGGCTAATTGGTCTCATACTGGGACCCGTACTACAGGAGTTCATGGTAAGAATTACCATACATGTCACCGATGTAACCACACACAGGACGGCCTTCTCTGTCTGTGTGTGTGTGTGTGTGTGTGTGCTGGATGCCATAATGCTCTCATAATTGTTAGTGAGCGTGAGCGTCAGCAGCAATCAGAGGTGGAAAAGCCTCGAATGGAAACGACTCCGAGCCGCCCAATCATCGGCGAGGATAATTCCTTGCATAACCTGACAGGTATAATTGGTCTCATTTAAAAACACTTAACAGCAGGAAATAATCATTTCATCTAACTTGCTGATGACACTTTTTAATCATCGATAATGAGCCCTCTATTGGTTAGTTCCCAGTCTGACAGCTGGTGGTGTTGTCATTAAAGGTGAAATATGCTCATGACACTGCACCAGGAGCCCGTCCTGCCATTTGATGGATAACTTCCTGTCGGGGGTGTGTGGTAATTGTGCAACTTTTCATGAAGCCGATATTATTATGACGGAAATGAAGCCAAAGGTCGGTCCAAGTCAAATTCTGAACCTGGATTCGTATTTGTTTCTCTTTTGATCTGACGACGGTTAAATCAATACTCATCCATCAGGAGATGCTTCTGGTATTTTGTGAGTTCACTACAATGTTGGTTTGTGAATGTTTCATATCTGAATGAGCTTTGTGATATTGTTTAGATGGTTCTGAGAAGGAAGATGAGCCCACATTCACGCACAATCACTCTGGTGCGCTGCCACTTTGTCACACAAAGTCTAAATCCAATTCCCAGTCAGTGGAGCAGCTCCAGGTCGTTGTTTCTTCCCTCGGAGAAACCGTTTCCTGATCATAAATCGCCGTTTAAATGTCACAGACGACTGCGAGAACTTAAACAATAATATTTTATGCTGAATTCTCTACCCCCATTGTTCTATAAAGAAAGATCAAGTCCATTCCTTAGTGGGTCTTTAATCTATGAGTGCGCCTTTTTGTGACATGAATCTTCTTTTTTGTATTTCCGCAGGGACGGTCCGGACCAGTCCTCTCCTCAGATCGGCCAGTTCAGTGGGAACACAGCTTTGGAGTCGGTCTACTCCACCTCCAACATCATCCTCATCAAGTTCCACTCGGACTTCTCTGGAGCTGGTTTCTTTGTCTTAAGCTACCACGGTAAGAACGTAACCACATTGTCAAAGTTGTCTGGGGGCTAGCGATGTTATTATTGACTGTTCACATCATTTAATTGTGTCCACTCTGTATCAAATTCCATTCATTAGCCATTTTATCTGTAGCTGGTTTAGTAAAACCAGTGGGCAATTCATTCAATTTGAATCGTGCCTGCCTGCTGAGGACAGTAAAATCTTTATGGACAGCCTGCAACGCGGGCAGGTTTTTTCTTCCTCTGCTGATGGACAGTCTATGACAGACGGTCAGTGTGTTTCCGTCAGCAGCGTTAACTTTGGATGCTCACCTGCTCAGATAAATTCTCCATCTGCACCTGCAGCCCTCCTTCTCATGTGGAATGGGATGGTGGTGACAGGTTGTCTAAGGTCACTTTGGTTCATTCCCACTACAAATCCCCTGCTGGTTAAAACTCTGCCGCTGTGATAAGTTCCAGCTGCATTGACGGCATCGCTGAGTTTTGACTTGTCCTCCTTATCTTCCACCTGCTTCTTTTCACTCACTCTGACTCAATAAGTCTTTATCACAACCAAACCACAGTAATAATATATTAGGGCCAGTGGAGCTATTGATAGTTTTGATGTCATGAATTAAACTGGTATTTGCGGTGATGTAGATAAATTCAGACCACGTAGGAATTCAACATCTCCCTTTCGAGACCTTCTTCTTTGAGCTTATTTTTGACAAAGCACAGGGCCTCCAATTGAGTCACAAGGTACGTGAGCATAGTTTGTCAATGTGAGTCACCCTCGTGTGGCATTGAAGCCCTTTCTTCAGTCTCATGTCCTTGGTGACAGAGCGGATAGACCAGTTTTTTGTCCAGTGAAGTATTGTTATAATGCTTGACATCATTGATAGATGTAAGTTAAGCTCAATAAAACGCTGAAAGGGATAAAAGGCCACTGCCAACCAAACCAAGGCTGTGTGTGATAAATATAATGCTGTGGTTGGAAGATGAAGTGGAATTTTACACAGTTATTTTTTTTTAAATAAAATGGAGAATGGCTGTTGTTTCGATGATGGTCTGATTTTGATTGATATGTTTGACCACTTGGACAAAGAACAACTGATCTGATGTTCGCAAATCAATCACTTATCACTTGTCTCATGATGGAAGGAAATTAAAGTTTCTAAAGTGGTTTGTCGGAAAGAAACTTAATTTTACTTTTAAGTTCATCTTTCAACTTCACCTGTGTACACATATCCATCTTTTTTTCTCATCCTTGGTTATAACCTCCTTTTGTTCTCGGGAATTTAGTAATCAGATTCAAATGAAATACGTTTATTACCCTAATTTGAAGCCATTGAGAAAAACGCAGCACAACTTAATGAAGAACAAACTTTTAAATTGTGTTTTAATTGCTGCTGGAGTCACGCAAGTAATACATTCATTCACTGGGGTTTGTTCATTAGTGAGTCTCTCCTTGTACAGAAGGTTTTTATGTTTCTGTTTTAAACACACACACACACACACACACACACACACACACACACACACACAAAAAAACACACACACACATACACACAGAGTCATCTCCCTTCCTCAGAGTTTGGGAGATTGTATTTTTCGCTGCTCTGTCTCTGTGTCAAAACTGTCTGTGCCGTACAGTTTTTCATTTCATTTCAATCTTTCGCTCTGGTCCTTCACTGCACTCAGATTACTCTTTGTTTTCAACCACTGTTTAAGATGAAATCCTGCCCGATCGTCTTCCTTTCCCGTTTTGCCTGTCTGCCTGCAAACATCAATCTTTTTTTTGGACGACTGTTGTGAAATCGTTTGGCTCCAATTATGATGTTTTTCCTTCTGTGGTTTGACGTGAAGCTTTGAAGGTTAACATTACAACAATGCATACAATGGATTAGCTCAAATAATGGTTAGTTATTTGCATGGATATGAGAAACTCTAAGAAACAGGGTAGAATGCAACATTTAATCCCTGTTATTTTATTTCAGCTTTTTCTAACATTCAAATGTAGCGTCTCTTGATAAATTCACTTGAATTCAGTTTGATCCATATTGTGCCAGATCACAACATACATTATCTCTTGACTTTAACATAGGAAAGTTGAGACCATTGAAATTATAAAGAAATCTAACAGTATCGTATTTTTGTACAATATCTCACAGAGTAGGGATGGGAGGCTAAGGTGGAAATGTCGTGAGGTTGATCCCAGATCATTTTTATTCTAAGGAGTTTTATAAACAGTGAGAAAATTGCTTATTGCTAGCAAAAATGCAAATACTTTGGGGATTGCAGGGTTTTCCTCAGACAGTGAGGTAAATAATAATTATATTACTCAACCCTGTCAGAACAGTTCATTGTCTTTTGACAGAATGGGTTCTAATGAGTCTTACTTTCTTTACTTGTATCACCCTTCACAACACAGTCTGTCAAAGGGTCTCTCTCTCTCTCTCTCTCTCTCTCTCTCTCTCTCTCTCTCTCTCTCTCTCTCTCTCTTTCTCATACTGTGAATTCATACATGCATTCTCTCCTGCCTTTTCCTCCAAGTTTCCATTGGCTTCTTTTCCAACAATTTATATTCTCTGCTCGTAAGTGTCGATGTCAGGTTTTTATTTTTTTATTTTGAGCAGGCTTCCCCTTTTTCAGACAGATGACACGCTGTTAATGAACTTCTGTTTGCAGGTTTTAACTGTCAGCTGTCACACTCGCACAGGAAGTGCACCAGCTGACAGATCCAAGTATATTTTCAATTTCTGCTTTATTGGGGGACGCACAGCAGAGAGTGACGCGGGAGATGGAGAAGTGGGAGACGGGTTGGCATGCGCGCCAGTGGTCGTTAGCTTTGTTTTGTCAATTCAATTTTATTAGATGATAAAAACAAGAAGAGAAAGGCAAGAGTCAGGGTTGTGTGAGCAGGTCGTGTTCCCCTATTTCGTAATCTAGAAAAGACAAAAAAGTCTAAGTAATGAATGCAGGAATAAATAAGCAGCGCTCCTGATAGATTTTCCTAGTGAGGAAACACATTTTCTATTTATTTACATTTCTTCCTCGGCGTCCTTTAGTGACACAGCAGAAATTCAGGAGCACTTTGTCTCGAAGACAGATGCTAAAGTGCAGTTTTGGTTGGAAATGCCAAATATACCCCAGCGGAAGCATCAGTCCTCCGTTCAGGGAATGTTTATCAATGCCGTCGCCCTTCTATTTATTTATGTCTGGGTCGCGGCTCTGAATGCCAGAACCTCCCGCGCAGGGACGAGGACCGGGCTGCGGCTGATGGTGTTGTCATGGACATGTAGACGACGAAAGACGAAGATGTGACGTGAATGTGGAAGTAGCTATAAGAGAAGAAGAAGAAAAAAAACGCTCTCGGAGCTTAGTGAGATCAATGACTGCTCACAGTGATCCTCTCACACACTCAGGCATACTGGCACACACACACACACACACACACACACACACACACACACACACACACACCCCACAGGGCTTTGATATGCATGAGAGCAGCAGATACTATTGGCAGGTCTCATTTTCATAGTCAATTTCATCCTGACTTACAGCCCTCAGCCCTCTCTGTCTCTCCCTCCCTCCCGCTCTCCATCTGTGTTTTCTCCCTCTTTCTCTTACTCTGTTAGTGAGTGATCTATGGTCATGCAGTCATATTGATTGCAGCCTTCAGCTCAGAAGCTGTGAAGCCACTTGCTCTTTATGATTCAAGGCAGGGCTGTGTCTGCGCGGGCAGCGTCTATTTGTCGATCCCCACGGTTTGGTGACCGGACAGCCTGAACTTTAAAAAGTGAAGTTAAACTGATACAACCGAGATTAAATAAAATAAGCAGACAACAGGTTGTGTCCTTATTTGAGTCGCGGAAGGATTTCTCAATGCAGCACCACAAGAACCTTAGATTTAAGACATTCACAGCAGCAACAAAGAAAACATCAGACAACCCAGTTTAAGTTGATCAAACATGTTTCTTTTCACATCTAAATCGTCCCCCTCTGTGTTCTCTCTCCTCCTCAGCCTACCAATTAAGGGTTTGTCAGCCTCCTCCAGAAGTGGCCAGCGCTGACGTGCTGATGGAGGACGGGGAGCTGGAGATAGGTGAGCTGCCTGTCGGACACGTCACTTTGATGGAGGATGCAGACCTTTCAGTTGCCAATAGAATAAAATAATAACCATGAAGATCCAGAGTCACTGGTGCTGTGTAATATTTTTGTATGAGAAAATGATATTTAAAAAACTGTATGAAAAGGTGGAGATGCATGTTTATGCTCTCATATTCTCCATATGTGTCCGAACTAAGAAAGACCCACTGGATGTGAATAATATTATATAATTGCTCCTGTATCTATTTGGTCAAGGTGAAACTGTCTTTAAACTATTTAAGAAGCTGTTGGGGAGTTTAATTTATAACAGTGAAAGTTGATTATGTGTTTTCTATGTCAAATCTTAATTTGTAAAACTGTCAAAAAGGTGTAGTGGAGTAAGAAGTACATTAAGTCCCTCAGACATAAAGTGGAGGAGAAAAATGGCAAATGGAAATAACTCAAGTAAAAGTACATCAACTTTGTACTTTAGTGCAGTGCATGAGTAATTGTAGATGATACATTTCATTATTCAGCTTGTTTTTCTTTCCGAACACTTTCCTCATGCAATGCTTCTGTCCCTCCAGGTGACATCATCAGGTACAGATGCCAGCCTGGCTTCTCATTGGTCGGCAGCGAGATTCTCACCTGTCGCCTTGGAGAGAGACTGCAGATGGATGCCCCTCCTCCAACATGCCAAGGTGTGTGTGTGTGTGTGTGTGTGTGTGTGTGTGTGTCAACACAGCAGCTAAAAGGGTTTTAACAGAATATCTGAAGCTATAATATGGAAATTCTGTGTATAAATTTGAATTAACCATTTCATTACCATGTCCACAGTCCAATGCCCGGCACACGACGTGAGGTACGACTCATCAGGTGTTATCTTGAGCCCCGGTTGGCCAGAAAGTTACCCCAATCTCCAAATGTGTTCGTGGAGCATCACAGTAGAGAAAGGATACAACGTCACCATCACCTTCGAGAGCTTCCACACGGAGAGAGAGTTTGATGTGCTGGAGATATTTGATGGTAAAACACACACACACATATGATCCAAGTTGACCACCATGGGAAAAACCAGACATACAGTTATATATAGACTTCTAATTCAAGCACCAGCACAGAACGAATTGCAGTTTCTTTTGAGTGTCTCACCCTTCTGTGTGTTTTCTTCCTCCCCATCTTCTTCTCATTCACCTTTGCTCGCTCTCTCTCAGGTTCCTCACCCAACAGTCCCACTCTGGCCACGCTGAGCGGCGACCTGCCCACACCCTTCAACCTCACCACCTCCGGCCACCAGTTCCTGGTCCGCTGGTCCTCAGACCACGGCACGAACAAGAAAGGCTTCAAAATGCGCTATGTTGGTGAGTACCGAAGTATGTATCCCAACTTTATTTTTACTACTACTTTATATTATCATTGTAATGCATGGCTGCTAGGACAGATTTAGACAGACAGAAGAACATATAAAAGACTCTTTTAAATTGAGCCAAAGTTTGTATCATAATTCGTTAAACGTAATGACAAACAAGAGAAAGTTTTGCCAAGAAATCGCACAATATACAAGGAAGTTGGTTTAAATCTTCAGCGTTATCTTCTTCCTCACTTCTGTCTGCCTAAAGCACATGACTGGAATGCATTATGGGTTTACTTCCATTCACACGAGGAAACCTGGAGGAGCACAGATGTTGTTTTACAGAGCTTTGCATTCAGTCGTGCACCTGCACCTGCTGAGTCTAACTTTAGACGGTTGGACATTAAGCACCGTGGGTAATGGGAGCTGAGTACTTTATTCAAGGACACTTTATGACAGTTGCAGGGGCGGAGACGCTATCAGCTGTTGACTTTGCGTATTCACTTCATATCCTCCACTCAGGAGGCTGCCTCTTTAACCTTTAACAGAACCATTGTTCTGTATGATGAATGATATATTGAATAATAACAGAAAAATAAAACAGCTTCCCAGGATGCTCACGCTCAGTAACCTTCATCTGTAGCTGTGGTTAATGTGGGCATCTGCGAGGATTGTGCAACATATGCTGTGCGCCTACTAATAAGAGGGTTCAACTTCAACGGTTCACAATTAGGTTGTTATACCATAGTGTACTTTACTCATTATTAAGACATACGGAATATGTTGGTATGTCTTTTTTTTAGTTTTTTAACAAGAAACTTATTATATTATAATATAATTTGAGAGACTGACATTTCTGTGTTTGGACCTTGAGCTACACCCACAGATATAGAGTCAGACAGAGTTCGCAGTTTGCCAATAATATAAACAACTGATGGACTCCAATATTATTTAACTCGTCTACAGTTCCAGCAGTTTTCCATTGCCAATAATGTTTGAATAAAGGATGAATGTTTTATTTTTGAGAGAATATTTCATAAAATTGCATAAAGCAGCTCATGACTTCTCGGGCATTTTTGACAGCGACTGAAACTCATTGATTGTCTGAAAAAAGATCATTTTGTGAATCACCATAATGAATAATCATTAATATTTCTAGTTTAGCTGTGCTAGTGTTTGGAGATATTGTACATGGTGTGATAATACAACTGAAGAGTTTGAAATATACAATAAAACATGTTATTATTGTCTTTAAAATGTATATTTTATCCATAAAAAACTACACATGTGTCATTAATCCACTTCAGCTTTGCCATCAGTCGTGTTTTATATGCAGTCGTGACTTGTGTTGGGAAAGTGTCATCTAATCGCTGCTGTATCACGACTCCAGACTTCAATGTTCCTAACACTTAAACCTTGTAGTAAGGGACTAATGATAATGTTTATATTGCACACCTGCATGCAGACATAACCATTGATCTGTGAAGCTATAATCTCCAAATTGGTGTGAAGGGACAATTTCCTGTCTCACTCTTTGGATAGATTTCTTCAGTTAGCGTCTTTGATGTCAGAGTGTCGGTTTGACATTACTTCAAATCTCTTTTTTTATTTTTGTACTTTTCCTCCCCTCCAGCCCTGTACTGCTCCACGCCCGACTCTCCCCTTCACGGCTCCATCTCCTCTCAGAGCGGCGGCCACATCAATAGCGTGGTGCGGTGGGCCTGTGACCGTGGATACCGTCTCATTGGCAACGCCACGGCAACCTGCCGACGCTCATCGCTCGGTAACCATGCGTGGGACTCTCCTGTACCAGCCTGTCAAGGTGGGTCTGTTTGTGGAATGTGTGTATATGTGATGATGCATGTTTTTTTTTAAATGGTATAAATTGGAATTATTTGTATTACTATTAGAATTGGACTTTGGATTTGTTATGGATGATTTTGTATTTTTATTATTTTGTATTATTTCTCAAATGAATCGGAGCCAAGTTGTTTTCTATTTGACTGAACTTTTCACGGATTGGTCACGTGTAACAGTGACTCGTTGTACTCTGTGTGCATCCGTCCAAGGAGAGGTAGAAGATGACGCCAGCCATTATCGGACATTTACTTAAAGGTTCAGTGCGTACAATTTAGTGACATCTAGTGGCGAAGTTGCATTTTGCAGCTGAATACACCTCACCTCACCCACCCCTTCCAAACATGAAAGAGAACCTGTGGTAGCCTTCAGCTGTCATGAACTCAAAAAGTGTTTAATTTGTCCAGTCTGGGCTTCTGTCAAAAAACATGGCGTCCTCCGTAGAGAGAACCCACTCCTGATGAAAAATATAAAGTATTTAAATATAAAGAACCCATTCCAGTGTAAAGAAAACAACAATTTGTACATTTTCGATAAAACACACTAGAGAAAACAACTCTAGGATTATTTTTTCTATTCAATTTCTGCCCATTAATCCCTTTCACCTTGATCTTACACACTGGACCTTTAAATGCAATTCAATCTTAAGGTCATTGAAAATAAATTTAATCACCAAAAAATAAATTCCACTTACAATTTTCTCCAGCTTGAGTCACAGCTAAAGCAGCTAACAGGGATGGAACTGCCAAAACAGAGTGTGTGGCAGAAAATAGAGCCAAGTTTGTCCTCTCCATGAACCTCGAAAACCTTTTTCCCCTCTAAGTATCAATTTATTCTTTTTTATTCCAGAGTCGACATATTCAAAAAATTCAAGTCAGTGAAATGTCAGATCCATTGTTTTTGTAGAAAGGGTATAAATGTATATAATTCATATCCCTTCGACCAAGGAAATGAAACATGAATGATTTGTCTTCTCTTTCCGTCTCTGTGCATGTGTGTTTTTAGAATGTGTAACATTGAGCTCTGCAGAGACCTGATGGCGTTTCATGTTACACCTCCTCATGTCTAATCCCACACAACAAATCTCCATGCGATGGCACAGCTTGTAGCCGATAGAAAGTCAAATGAAGAACATATAGCAGATTGGCGACACCCTGTAATAACACAGCTGCTCTAAAAAAGACGGGTCTATTTTAAAAACACAGCGCAGCAGCATGTTCAGAGTCAGCCGTGTTTTGTCAGACCTGGTTGGAGCTGGAGATCAAGCATCTCTTGATTGCATATTTTTAGTTTGTTCAGTTCATTGAATAAATATGTAAAATTGTTTGCAAAGACACAATAGATCCAGTGGCTTTGAATCACAAGAAATATTTCAAACTCATCGAATCTGCCTCCCGGACAGACATGATGTGTCTTCTGTCTTTTCTCATGTCGTCCTCTTTTAACTGCTGGGTGTTCTCCCCCTAGCTGTTTCTTGCGGGGCGCCCAAGTCTCCAACAAACGGCGGCACTTTAACGGCCGACTACTCCGTGGGAACAAGAGTCTCCTACTTCTGTAACGACGGGTACAGACTCTCCAGCAAAGAGCTGACGTCGGCCATCTGTCAGCCCGACGGAACGTGGAGCAACCACAATAAGATACCGCGGTGTTCTGGTGAGTAACACATGGAACAGTCGGACCACTAGAATATCAACAATCACCGATGCCAAATATGGTCGTTTGACAAATTTTGGACAGACTAAACACATACGAGATCGACAATGGCCCATTCCTCTGCCGATGCCCAACAGTTAAATTCTGCACCAAACATATATTCTGTTCTCATGAAGATACGTATTAAGTGCTAATTCTGTAATGACTACACATTAACTCAGCCACACAGTTGTTACAGGTTTCTCGTCCTATTTGTCATCGTTCAGCTGCTGAAAAAATTGATGTAACCCACAGTGAAACCGCTAGTTAACGTGCCAGATTTTGTTTCCCCACACTCATATATATCACTCCCCTTGTTTTCATCAAGATCCATGAATTATTCCCTAGGAAATCAGTCAAAATGTCCAAAAAGGCAATATTCTGATCTGCAGCTAAATGTAATGGGTTTCTTTCTCGGCCCACGTCCCGACCCTCCACCAAGTTTCATGGAAATCGTTTGAGTTCTTGTTTGTGTAATCCTGCTGACAAACAAACGAACAAATAAACAAACCAAACTGTGCGAAAACCCGAACTTCCTCACCAGAGGTAAATATATAAAATAATCACGTCCCACTGAGTATGATGCATATACTCGTTTGTAGGCAATCACCGTTATGAGTCGTAGACATTTATGGCAAAGGCATCAGTATTTAAATTGAGTCATTATTATGCATCTGTGAGATATTTTACAGTGGCTTGGCCCCACTTTGAGCCGGCTGTTTACTATCTGACACTATTTAAGATGGAAATTGTGTTTTATCCTTTTTTTTAAACGTAAGCTAATTTTGTCTTCTCCTCCCCCTCCTTTCTGTCCCTGCAGTGGTGGTATGTCCCAGCATCGGGTCGTTCTCTCTGGAGCACGGCCGCTGGAGGATCGTCAACGGCTCGCACTATGAATACAGAACTCGAATCGTGTTCACCTGCGACCCGGGGTACTACCGATTAGGCCCCGCCCACATCCAGTGCTTGCCCACTGGCGTGTGGAGCTGGAAGAACGAGAGGCCACACTGCCAGGGTGAGTGACGGAGGCAGAGAAGGAACTTTTATAGCTGAGCATGTAGGCGTACAAATCCTTACATTGAGACATGTTTGTCGGTTCAGATCCTTCATTTACTTTAATACATGACAAATAAATCATCATGTTCTGATCTATTTCTCTCATACAACTGTTCTCCTTTGAAACACTGTTTTCTGCCTTATTCATGAGTTATCTCTCACTCAGTGGGAAAGGTCAGAGTGAGGTTTCCCACTTCCACCACTTGTATGCAGGGTAGGACCGTAATCCCCTTTTATCATCTGCAGTAACCATAGCAACCAAGGTCGATTCAGGTAGTTGCATAGATAACAACTGAGTGAAGCTCGGTAGAAATATGCACTCAGATGTTCTCAGAGACGGACAGAGGGCAAACTGTCCCGTCGTATTGTCAGGCTGAAGTCAGGAGAAGCTACAACAGGTAAGACAGGAGAATAAAGAGATTCTTGGGCGACAGTACATCTCCACCTGTCAACATCTCTGCAGCTCATCTTCCAGATTTCTTTATTGCTGATGGAATATATGGTATATTCTCCAGGTTGAAATACAAATCATTTCCTAAAGCCTCATTTCTCTAGTGCAAATATTTCCATCCCCATTCTAACTACACAGTTGCCATTTAATGTATATAATTTTGCTGATTATGTTCTTATTGCCAATTATATCCATATCCCTAACATTGATTATCTCAGCTCTGATATAATCGAGGTAAAATATTAAATCTCTTTCTAACTCTCTGCCGAAAAAGGAAACACTTGTATTTTCAAACTTTTCCATCAAAGTGCCCTCTGCCTATTTTTATATAATTTTATGCTCATGTTAATGTTTTAAGTCTGCGAGTGTGTGAAGATGTGGAGAAATGACTCACCTCCGGAAGCCTGATGCTACCATTGTCATTTATAAACAGTTTGAATAACAGATAAGAGTCTGGAATGAGAATATATTTTTATTAATAAGTAAGGACCAAAACAAATTGGCTGTAAAAGCTTTTCATTATAAATTTGCTGTTATCACATGATAGAGGTGTGTTAAATGATAATTTCTACTGATTAGATTTCATTTGATCACCTGAAATCGCGCCTTAAGGTTTAGCTTTAATTCTGTGACATTTCAAATTGTACTGATAATTTCTTCATCAGGAATATGAGTGTTGTATATATCATACTATATATACTGTATTTGATTGAAAACATTACTCAAAGTATCCAGTGGACTCTTCCTGCTAATTTTCTGTCTGGGCCTGTGTGTTGCAGTTATCTCCTGCGGCGAGCTGCCACCTCCCCCCACCGGGAAGAAGATCGGCACTCAGACCTCCTTCGGCGCCACGGCCATCTTTACCTGCGATGCTGGTTTCATGCTGGTGGGCTCGGCTGTCAGAGAGTGCCTGTCCTCTGGGCTCTGGAGCGGAACGGAAACGAGATGTTTAGGTGTGTAACTACTGGAACTAGAAATGTATTCAAACGTGCAGAATAGACACGGTATGGAGTCTCTGGACTTATTAGTACACACGCACACACTCACACACACAAGGGGGGGGGTTGAAACATGGGGTTTTACGAGTCGGTCTAATGAGATCTGGTATCAAAAGTAGGTCTTTGCCCTACACCTCTCATCTGGCTGCACAGCTGCTTCCCTCTGGCCTTGTTCACCTCACCACCAACACCATCGCGAGGAACCTTCTCCTGTGCTCCTATTAAGTTCATTCTGAATCTGTTTTTTTCTCATGTATATATGAGGCAGGAAGAAATCAGCTACTTTCTTCTGTTGGCGTGCCAACCAGAGGTAACAGATGTTATGACATGGTGCTGTCACTTCTCCACGAAGCCTCAGAAGAAACAGCGTTTCCCAGAATACCTGACAGGGCTGAGGAGGGATATGAGATGCAATTTATAAACAGAGAGTTCAGTGTAACTTAACCCAAACTGATGAGGAGGCATGATTCTGTCAACAACAAAAAAATCAATCCAGTCCTATGAACAGTATTTTTTATTCAATAACTTTTCTTAATGTTCTTCAAAACGAATTTGGCTTAATTTGTTTTGTTGTTTGCACTCATCATAGAAATTAAAGCTGATTTTTACAAGATTCAGTGAATAACCCACGTACACTCCTGAAATCTTAAAAGAAGTAAATAAGGATGTAAAATATGTAAAAAAAATACTCTTTTAGAAGCAAACTCTGTTTACGGAATTATGTTGCATAAGATAAAGTATTTGAGACCATGGACTGTATACAGAAGTGAAGGCAAAGCATCTTGATCGCCACCTTGTGACCGGCTGCAGTGTCATCAACCCTTGCTCCTCCATGGTAGCAGATGGGCCAAATTAAATAGTCAAAAGTACACGTCAAAGGTTTTTTTTCTCAAAGATGGTTTCTGCCATTTTATGTAGTTCTCATCACTCTATCACAACTGTGCAAGCGATTGTATCCAGAATATTTTGTCTTCATTTCTACATTACTGGAGGAAGTGGGGATGCAACGTCCATCTTTATTCATTCATTGTCAGTGTTTGAGATATTTTTTATTTCCCTGCTTAAACAAGCCAAAGCACAGTTTTAACTAATTTCCTTGTATTTATTATTTGAATAGTATAGTGATATTTTACTGTGAAGCCTGTTCGTTCCACATTCTACAACACACTCAAGGCGTTAAAGTATGTGACTTACCAAAGTAACGCCCTTCAACTCTGCTCAACCCCTAAAGGACAGTATGAAATGACAGGCGATATGAGGCAACCTTTGTTCCTCTCCTTCTCTAACCATCCCTGACTGTCTTTGAATTGCATTTGCTGACACCAGGGACACAGCGCAGATTTTCATCTACTGTAAATAATGAAATCAATACTCCCTCTCTCTCTCTCTCGTCCAGACTCTGAGAACAGAAAATGTACGTATGCAGTGTTCTTTTGTCGGAGTCCTTTTTTAAAGAAATGTTACAAGAACACTGTGCTTCAGTCAGACCTGTGGGACTGAATCTGATCAAAAGGGAGCGAAGGGACCGACATCCCTGTTTGGTGAGATGTCACCAAGTAAACACTGAGTATCTCAAATGCTCAAGGACGGTCATTTGAAAGTTTGACGCTTTTGAAAACACAGCTGTGGAAATGTTTAATAAAACATATATTCACGCTGCAACTGCTGGCTTTTACACTCTTGCTTAGATTACAGAATTTTAAAATGAAAACGACCCACACACAGAGAGAGAGAGAATGTTAGGCAGGTGATATTTCATAATGAGGTGTGGGGTTCATAGTAACAAGATAACACAAGACCTACTGTGTGCCTTCACTTGTAGAGCTCAACTTTGAATGTGGCATCAGGGGCAACTATCACAGTTAAAGATCTGAAAACTAGCAATAAATGAAGTCTAAAATGAAAGTTCTTCCAACAAAAAACGACATTTCTGGGTCAAACTCTGAATTTCTCTCGTCCCCTGTGTTTGTGTCTCTCTTCCAGCTGGCCACTGTGGAATCCCAGAAGGCATCGTGAACGGTCAGGTGATCGGGGAGAACTTTGGTTACCGCGACACGGTCGTGTATCAGTGTCTCCCCGGCTTTCGACTAATAGGCTCATCGGTTCGAATCTGTCTCCAAGACAACCAGTGGTCTGGCCATCTGCCCGTCTGCATATGTGAGGAAAGCACACACACACACACACACACACACACACACACACACACACACACACACACACACACACACACACATTTACCTCTGACAAATTAAAGATTCGCAACTTACATATATCTGTTTCCGTGACAACCATTGAGCTAGACTGCTGCCTGTTCCTTCAACAAAATGATACGACTGGAAACAAGATGATCCTTAACACACACACACACACACACACACACATACACTAATTTGTCCTTAATCCCTGACATGTCTCTCTCCGTGTTATATATATATATATTAGGGCTGGGCAAGTTAACTCGTTTTAATCGAGTTAACTCAAGTGATGAGTTAACTCGATTGTTTATCCGCCAATTATTTTCTTTTTTCCTGTTCTGCAGCATTATTTTCTTTTTTCCTGTTCTGCAGCAGTCAGCAACAGACTTTCACAAAATAAAAGCCTGACTTTCACAATAAAACAATAAATAATCAAACCTGAGTGAATGCGAGATAAAATAATTAATCGAGTTAACTCATCACTTGAGTTAACTCCATTGAAACGAGTTAACTTGCCCAGCCCTAATATATATATAAAACATTTATTGCCTTTGTTACGGTAACACAGGCACTCACAATCTTCATGTAGTTTAGCAATCAGAAACTAAGAAATCATAAAACACTAGAGGAGAATTATCTTTGATTTCTTTACATTACGTGTGTGTGCAGGGTTGCAGACGATCAACAGAGGCACATAATGTTTCGCACAATCTGCAGGCAAACAAATTAGTTTTTTTTAAATATTCTAGTTTGCTTGATACCAAATCAAGGCCCCAGAGTCTATTGAAATGGAGGCAGTTGGAAAATAAAGGCTTGATAGTGAAGTGCACAGCTCTTTTATTTGATTGAACATATTATATCTGCCTGTGCAGTTGAAGACTCAAAGTCGTACGTCTCCAATGAAAAGCTTTTGTTTGGCAAATTAAGATGTGCTTTGTGATATGATAGTTTTCATGCGTCGCATTGGATTCAACAAGTCCTGATTGATTGGATATTAAAGATAAACAGCCGAAACAGAAAAATAGTGTCAGTAACTGAGAAAAGCGGCCTTCAAGTCCAGTTAAAATGATTTGAAATGGATATTTAAATGTCAGTGGGGGAAATAAAATAAAAACATATTGATTGTTATTGACAGAAATGTCCTTTGCAACAGGACAAGTTTGACTCAGTAGATTGGAAAATAACTGAATCAGGAGCGTAGCCCTGGATGAGATGTGATCTAGAACATCATTAAAAAAAAGCACCTGCAGTCATATCTTTGTTGTGGTTCAGTGATAGCAAAAATAAGAATTCAGAGAATACTAATGGGAGTTTACCCTTTGGGGTTTGTGCGGCTGCATGTGTGTTATTGTGTTGGTGTGCTCATGTGTATGTAAGTGTTCAGTAGTGTTAGATAATTAGTTTGATTGGAAAAGAACAAATTAGAAAGTAGGAGGTGAAGTAGTGAAGGATAAACATTTTTCATAAGGTCTGTACTTTGTCGTGTTGACCCAGTCTGACACCAACAGTCTCATATACAGGACTGCATGAGATAACTAGCTGGGCTTGAGGATAAAAACAGAAGGTCCTTATGCGTCCAGGCTACCGTGAAAATATTCTAAAATTGGTGATTTGCTACGAGCGCCCTAAATGTTTTCGGCGGTAACTGGGCACAATTAGAGTGGCAACGACGGGTGACACCTCGAGACAATTACAAACGCCTTTCGTCAATAGAGACTCTTTGCAAAATAAGTCCCATATTCAAAAGACAGACATGGAGACACGGTGTCACAGTTCTGGAGTAGAAGGTTTTCTAAAAACAAAACAACAACAAAAAAAGGCAGTTATGTTCGGGTAATGGATGCATCTGCTCTCTGTGGTTATGATCGTGCATCCGTCCCTGTATGCGAGAGGAGCGATTCTGCGCTCGCTGTTTTTATTGAGGTTATTCATGCAGGAGTTATTGAGGGAAATCATTTTACAGCCAAATTATACTGTAATTATGGAGATGAGAGGCTCTTGTTTAGAGACACAAACACAGAATGATGATGAGACTGTGTGTGTGTGTGTGTGTGTGTGTGTGTGTGTGTGTGTGCGCGTGTGTGTGTGCGCGTGTGTGTGTGTGTAGCTGCAGGGCACGCTGGCGGTGTCAAATAAATTTGTATTTTAGGCGTGTAAACAAACTTCTGATTTTCACTGATCAACTGACAAGAGGATCTTGGCCTCTTCCTCTTCTTCTTCTCCCTCATCTCCTCTCTTGTCTACTCCTCCTCTTTTTTACCCATATAGTTCTTCCTTTTTTCTACTTTTACTACGGTTAGATTCCTCTCGTTCTTTTAAGGAAACACAGGGTTTGTGAAGCAGATGAGCGAGGGGCAGGCAGTAGCCATACACTGTCTGTTTCTGCACGCATCAGAAACACACGCCGACAGCACAATGAGGAAAAGGCACACGTACAAAGCTTCTAACTGGCCCCAGTGCACAGAATTTACAGAAAGAATAACAATCATGCACAATGACCAACAGAGGACACTGGATTCTAATGCAGATGTTAATATTTCAAAGTAATGAGCCATGTGAATTGCCGTAGGAAAAGGCAAAGATAATTGGTCCAAATCTGTGCTTTTTTTTCTAGAGACAGCCTCTGATTTACAGGCCTGGTTTAGCTTGTGTGTTTTTTGAGGCTGTGACATCAAGGAGAAATCTGAACAAATTGGATTTATTGAGAACATGTGGCGAAACCTTCACAAAATGTCAGCCATCTAAATCAAATGACTGCTCAGCATGTACATATATCAGTATACAAGGATACGGCACAAAGAAGTCGCAAAGTATTGAGATAATTAGAAACCTTGCCTGCTCATTGTTTGTCATGGAATTCATTATTACTCCTCTCTTTTGAGGCATGCTTATATGTTACTGCACAATCTCAAATATATAATGAATCCAATTAGAAATCTTTATTTAGGTCCATGTTTCCAGGACTGACACTTTCTTCCCTGCAGCGATCAGCTGTGGCCATCCAGGAAGTCCCATATACGGTCGCACGGTGGGAAACGGCTTCAACCTCAACGACGGGGTCAGCTTCCTCTGCAACCGGGGTTATGAAATGGAGGGGCCTGCACGCGCTCAGTGCCAGGCTAACCGCCAGTGGAGCCACCCGCCCCCAACGTGTAAAGGTGGGGAGAAAAGTTAAGTGTATTCACCCCTAACCTTATTTATCCCTGACCTTTAATTCCACTTTTTAAACCACCCCTTATCTTTATTTACCCATTCTGCCCTCTTCTACAGGAACCATCCTTATTTAACCCAACTTCATTTCACCTCAATTTTACCCATAACTTTATTCAGTGTAAAAACCTTTAATGGCCAGGATGGAAAAGTTAACATTTCTTTTAAATTGTGTCTTCTTTTTTATTATTCAATGGAGTTTTGAGGTACATTTAATATTTAACATCCCTCAAACACTTTCCTGGCTCCAAGCTCAAATCTTTTTTCTCTAATAATCACAGCAACAAGCTTTTCTTGTGAATTTCTACATCGACCTTCTGCCCACTTTACAGAATAAAGTGCCAACGAATTGGGTAAAAATGCAGCGTAATCACGCCAAGTCGTTACACTGCACCGCTGCTGTGTCATTCCACTGCCATATTTACCTCATTACACCCACCCTCATCATTTCATCCACTTTTACCACATATTCATAGTTATGCCCTCTATTATTTTTACCGAGCTCTAATCCCAGTGCAAAATACTGTTGAAAGATGGAAGGGGGAAGGGAAATGGTCCTCTCTGGTTCCTACCAAATAACACATACGTCTCTATATCTGTCTCTTTCTCTTTGTGCTTCTCTCCTCTGTCTGTATGTGTGTCTCCATGCTTGTGTCTCTCTGTGTATAGTGGTCAACTGCTCTGATCCAGGCATCCCGGCCAACTCCATTCGCCAAAGTAAAATAGAGCACGGCAACTTCACCTTCGGCACCGTGGTGTTCTACGACTGTAACCCGGGGTTTTACCTGTTCGGGTCGCCTGTGTTGAGCTGTCAACCAACGGGACAGTGGGACAAACCCCTCCCTGAATGTATCGGTTAGTATGAACCTTATTTACGACTTTTTACCCTACGATCTTCGGGACGAGCAGATTATGCAAGAACTATTCTGACATGCATTTGTTTTTTATCACCAATTCTCAACAACATCTTCAGTAAATCCTTTCAAATTTGGAAAAAAATGTTCACTTAAACTCACAGATGAAGTGAACAAGCTTGATCTCTCAAGTCTGCCATTAGGGAATTTCTTTAAAGTATGACAAGTTGTACATTGGACTCAAACATCAACTGATAAGATTCCAGAGGTCAATGTTTAGATCCCTGTGACCTCGTATGAGTCTGGGAAAAAAGGACATTCAGATCGAAACTGGACTGGTTAGCAGAGGCTTACCAGTAATTCTAGTTCTTTGTTGCCTTATTTCCAAGAGAGGCACACATTTTAGCAAGCACTGTTTCTTTCTCTGCTCTGTTCTTCTCTCCTAATCCTACAGGCATCGTCCTGTTTCTGAATCTGAGTCTTTAGCTCTCGACATCGATCTCTGCAGCTCTTTTCATAAAGCTCTGTTGAGTCAAGACGAGCACTGTATGTGTACTTCTCCTTCATCACTCTCTCTCTCTCTCTCTGGGTCTCTAGTCGTAGATTGTGGTCATCCCGGCTCTCCACCCAACGGCGTGCTGAACGGAGAGAAGTTTACGTTCGGTTCAACGGTTCGATACTCCTGTCTGGGCGGGAGGCAGCTGAAAGGAGAATCATCCAGGACGTGTCAGCTCAGTGGGATGTGGAGTGCCCCCATGCCCTTCTGCTCTGGTAACCATCTTAACCTCTATTGAATATATCAACTTTAAAAACTCCACGCAATCAGAGGACGAGATGGAGAGATGGATAGGAGTGACAGATGAAAGGCGAGAACTCTTGAAACGCGTAGACTCAATGGAGTGTGGAGCACTTCATTCATGTCTCGACCCCTTCGCGCTCTGTAATGGGAGGGAGGGATGGTCAGAGAGAGGGCAGGTTCCACATGAAAAGAAAAAATATCATTATCTGTCTGTTAAAGGAGCTGCAGAGCATAAGGTCCTCTTAAAGCACCTGTAACTCGGGTGATGGACCATGTTTTCTTTGCGAGCCCACTTTTACAGACAGTTCTCAAAGCTTCTTCTTTAGAAAGCGACCTACAAGACATTACATTACATTACATTACATTTCATTTAGCTGACGCTTTTATCCAAAGCGACTTACAATAAGTGCATTCCACCCCGAGGGTACAAACCAAGAACAACAAGAATCAAGACAGTACAATTTCTTCGAAATAAAGCAAAACTACAAAGTGCTATAAGGTAGTGCCATTTTAGTGCTACCAAAGTGTTAGTTTCAAAAGTGGTTAGTTTTTTTTTTTGTTTTTTTTTATTCAAGGTACAGTCGGAAGAGGTGTGTTTTTAGTTTTCGGCGGAAGATGTGTAAACTTTCAGATGTACGGATATGTGTAATGTAATGTAATGTTTGACCATGTCCTGGATGTAAACTGGACCTGATCTGTTTACAGCATGGTATGCGAGTACTAGTGTTTTGAACCGGATGCGGGCAGCCACTGGTAGCCAGCGGAGGAGCGGAGTAGTGCGAGTGAATTTAGGTTGGTGTGTGTGAAAGGAAGAGTAAGAGTAGTGACGGATGGATGTAGTTTGCATAACACAGTCAAACATGTAGTAAAATACATACCTATAACAGTCCCTTCATGAAACCACATTTAAAATCATTAAATACATATTTTTATTTGGACCGAATTGCACACACTCATTAATATCCGTCCCATAAACTCTTGATTTTTGTCCATTAAGATCCATGATTTATTCTCTGAGAAATTAATGTAAATGTTTAAAAACATTAACTGTTAAAGAAAGTACAAAAACTGTTCATGGATCCGCTCCCGGATTTTTATCTGTCTTGAAATTGAGTGGGTTCCTCCAGGGGTCATGCTCCATCCCTCCACAACATTTTATGGAATACGGTTGAGTAGTTTTTGCTTCTAACTAACAAACAAGAGCAGATGAATATATAACCTCAGCAGAAAGTGTCCTCTCCATTTTCTCTCGCAGCAGCTGTGTGTGGATTTACAGATAATATCGTGTTACTGTAGATTCACCACTGTGATGTCCCTGTAAACTACTTTGCGCACATTTACTTCCTCCCTGTTGAATTGACTATATTTCCATATATCAACACTTATCCAGCCAGAATCTCTCCAGTCAGAGAGCCACCTCACCGTCCGTGATGTGCAAACAATCCATCTTAGTTATGCTCTTCTCATTTGGCTGGCTGGGTGCATGATTGTGGCTCTCCAGAATAAGAGGCTCCCAGCTGCCACTTACATAACACACTGTCTGAAAACAGATTCCAGATGAGTTTGACTAAGAACACATTGTTATTTACAGAAAATCGCCCGGGGGGAGACGCAGGGTGAACGGAGGGTAATAGTTTAAGAAGCAGCGTCTCACAGTTTTTTACCTGATCTCTGCAGGTCCGTGCCAGAGCCCTGCAGAGATCAGGGTTGTGTCTGTGGCAGCGGTGCAAGCTCTGCAGTTCTGCTCCTTCACCGGCAATAGACAAATGGTTTCTCCTGTGATAAGCTGCCACATTTGTATTTTATGATTCATTCATATATTATGTCCTGTAAATTTATAAGTATACAGTCTGGGCCATTTTTTATAGGTTTTCCACACTAAGAGAGATTTAATAAGATGAATGGTTTGGGATTTTACTTGTATTCCAGTGTATTTCAGTATTCAGTATTACTGTGAAGTCCGCTGCTGTGAGCCTTGGATTACTTGAAACCTTTCTATCCAAGAACCTGAGCCTCAAAAGCAGTTTCTGTATTGTTTATTTTACTTTTGTCCAGCCTATGCATTGAACGACCTTGGTTTTCAACCATGTTAAAAAGCTAAATAAACAAACACACCGACTGCAGAGCTAGAAAGTTAAATGGTTCAAATCCAGTGAGACTAAATATATATATATATATCATATCTCATATCTCGTATCTCATATAAGAGATATGAGATTTATTATAAAATAAGAAGCTTTAGTCAGGAGAGACTGAATACAGGAGAAACCAGCTTGCATTGTTCCCCAAGAGGCAGGAAATGTTCCACCTCAAACTAAACCTCAGTAATAAACGTTTCTAAGTTCTACAAAAGCAAGATGGTTTTGTAGATGATATATACATCAGTAATAAATGACCTGACAAGTGGTTAACTGGGTACTGGCTGTATTGCTTTCACCTGAAAGGCGAGGGGGTAAGTGAAGGAGACTTTTTTTTTTCTGAAACGTTAGAGTTAGTCCACTGCCAGCTCACTTAAACATATTTTATAAGAAAGAACATAATGTCCAGACTGTTTAATCAGTCATCTCAGGGTCTCTAAGCGTCTTCCTACACTATAAAGTCCTTGGATCAGACGAGTGCGAATTTTATCGTCGAGTCATTTTTCGTGCTCGGCGTTATGAGGACCAACGCAGTAACACACAAATTCATCCAAACCCAGACTACAGCCATATCTTTCTATAGGATAGATGCTAGTGTGCGTGTGTGTGTGTGAGTGTGGGTCTGTGTGTGAGTGTGTGCCCGCAGATGAATGTGTGTGACCGATTAGTGGTTGTTCCAAAGTCACCTGAGGGAAACAACAGAGATTAGTTTTCACAACACTTTCTCCCATGGAGTCTTACACACACACATACACATATACACACACAAACACACACACAGAGGGGTGAGCCAGTGACATCAGGTAGATTGGTTGTGCACCCTGTTGAGACCTGATACCCCGGAGGCTACATGGTGACTGTGGATCTATGTATGTGAGTGTCCACTGGGAGTTGTGTGGGAGGTGTAGTCGTGTCTCTGAAGGTGTGTGCGTGGGTTTGTGTTTGCACCCGGAGTTATGTAGCGTTTTTCTATCCATTCCCACATTTTTTTCCGAAGAAAATCATTCATCTTGTAATAGATGGTTTCCTCACATTTCTGAGCTTTTAAAGACAAATAACGACAGCGGCTCATTCATTTACATCAGAGAGACACTGTCTGAAATCCTGAGGCTTTACAGAAAAGATGTTATGTCATTACGTGTCGTTGGTGGGTTCGTGTGTATGCTCGATTTAGCACCAGGCCTCTGGATATTTGCAGTAAAGTACAAACAGAGACAATGTGAAAATAGGTTGTTTGTCAAACGTATGAGGGAAAAAAATCACAGAAACATAAACGATACATCGGGGAAATTCTTATGTAGGTAATTATCACCCAAAGCGTTTTGTGAGCACCTTGAATTTATTGTCCATTGTGGCTGTAAAAGGTGTTAACACATTTAAATTTACTGTAAAAATTGCAAAAGATATTCAACCCATTTTCTGCTCGCTATTCAGAACCAGTTATTCAGGTCGAGACTTTAAATGTATGCACTTACCAGCTGGTGCAAATTCTAGACCTTTAACAGAAATAGGTAATAGTGAACAAAATGTTTGGGTAGCAGCAGATTTGTTCAAGCTGGTGCATTTGTGTAACAGTGTGTGTGAAAGTGTGTGTGTGTGTGTTCCCAGGAGCATGCTTTGTCTATCAGGCAGAATTTGCTGACCAGGCGACTCTACAAGGGCAGAGCGAATCTCTCTCTCTTACACACAGGCAGACACCCACACACACACACATTCTTAAGACAAGCATAAGCCCCATGTCACCAACATATGTGAGGCCCAGTAATACTCGTAAGCTACCATTACATACTCAGGTGCCATTAATGGTCATTAATTGACATTTAATATACATACTCCCGAGTTGTGTTCACTTAGCAGTGCTGGCTCAACCCAGCTGCCACCAGAGGTCAATTAAACATCAGGAAACCAATGGAGTAAAAACTTTCAACATCAGACAGACGTTGTACATTTTATTCAGAAATGCAATACCTCACGACTATGGTGAGGATTTTATGTCTAGATTTTTTGGCATGAGTCGTTTGGAATATCTTGGACTTTGGTTGAACAACAACACAAAGCTAACAAGTAATCAAGGTCGAGTCCCGTCAGTAGTCCAGGTTAAATTGATATTTTATGTAATAAATTTTTGTTCTATTTTTTCCCTCTTCTATTTTTAGATTTTGAAATTGATCAATTTAAGGTTTATTATCTGAATAAACAGAAATTAGGCAAATCACAGGAAAGCACTCGTACATATTCAAATAGAACCCACCAGATTTCCAATCAGGAAAATTACCATAAGTATAAAAAGTATACAGAAAACATATCCAGATACCCATGGAAAGCTTTATACATTCCTAAACATGAATGAATGAAAGTACCATTGGCAGTTCCAAAATCTGAAGTAGGTTGTGAATTAAATGAAAATCAGTAAAAGACACGAGAGCTGGTTATTCTAAGCACCTCATGTCTTTTTCGCTGGTTTATGATGATTCTAGTTTTAAAGTCGGTGACCTAACTCTGTCGTCTTGTTTCTCTCCGCAGGCGACACAGCTGGTTCCTGTGGTGATCCTGGCATCCCCTCCCAGGGATCACGGGAACAGACGGATTTCAGGATCCGTTCCAAGGTCTACTTCAGCTGCTCGGAGGGCTACGATCTGATTGGCTCTGTGGAGAGGATGTGCTTCCCCAACGGGACCTGGTCTGGCACGCAGCCCTTCTGTAAACGTAGGGAGATTATGATATTTTACTTAAACCTTCCTAAACCCCAGCACCTCCACAGCGACCCCCAGTAATAGATCCATGGATGCACGTGCACTGCCACTTAAACAAGTAAAGTCATAGAGCTGAAACTCATTGACATGCACAAGGCTTCCCCTCTCTCATTCTCTCCTTTTTCTCCCCCCCAGCTGTCCAGTGTGGTAACCCTGGCACTCCCAGTAATGGCCGAGTGTTTCGCTTGGACGGAACAACGTTTTCTCACTCCGTCATCTACTCCTGCATGGACGGCTACCTGCTCAATGGCGCCACCACCAGGCTGTGTCAGGCCAACGGGACCTGGTCGGGAATACAGCCCAACTGCACCAGTAAGTCACCTGCTGTGTGTTGACCGACGGCTTACAGGCCGATACATCGATTTACGGATCATTTAACATTTGATGCCTCGAAATTTGTATCAATATGTTTCTTGTGTCCTTACTATTTTCCGTGTGAACTCATGAGGTAACTTCGAAGCCAAAGGGCCGACTGTCAGCTTTATGTATCACTTAACCAGAGTATTAAATTCAATGACGTCAAGTCTGCAACCCCATAAACATCACTAAACGTGATTGTAAGGTTTCCTGTCCAGCCTTTTGCGACCCTGGTTTATGCCCTGCTTTAAATTACCCTGCGACAGTAGAGGGTCTGAGTAATGGAATCAGCCTCAAATCTTCATCCCCCTGGCTTCATGAATAACCCTGATCATTGTTTACTTTAGCTAATTTGCTTTTCGAACTCTGTAGGAAGAAATTCCCAAGAGCAATTAACCATAAAGTACACCACGCTCTGGTGCTGTATGAAATGCAGCCAAAGCTAAGTGTTAATCATGCTACACAGACTAAGAAATCTTGCTTGTTTTACATGCTTGTATAGAAAAATACAACAGCTGCTAGTGGAATCTACAGCAGTGCTGTCAATTTACATGTGGTCGAAGGACAATTTTTACTTTTTGTCCCTGGGTGAACTCCACCTGTCTTGGAACCCCATGTGCGGAGACTTCCAATATTCTTTTTACGTTTTCATTTCTGTCTTTAATACACTTCACGGAGAGATAAGTCTTAAAATAGCCGGCAGGACGGGACAAAGAGGGAGAAATGCTGAGAAACCAAAAATTCTTAAATATATGGACCTGGAAAGAAGAAACAAATTCATGAGAATCCCTGACTTAAAGGAAATGGCTTTTACAGTAGATTACGCTACATCTATTAACAGGGATGACAGTATCTGTGTTTAAAGGCATTTAAACTGCCTATTAGACTATGAAGGACAGCGCCTCATAAGCACAGTCAGGGGAATCCTAATGCTTCTTAAAAGAGCCCCAGGACAACGTCAAGCATTTTTAATATCACTGTTGTTTCATTCATGCAAGTGAAGCCCATAAAAGATCATGAAGATCATACAGGTCGAACCCATAGTGGAGATAAACTGCTCCCAAAATTTAACTTTTTCAAATGATAAAATAAAACAATATTTGTTAGTGCAGAGATAGAAGTTTATAACTTTTTCAAAGGTCAATGTCTGCCTAAAACATATCAGGAATTAAGGATTGCATAATTGAGGAATATGCATTTCTACTCAGGTCATACCTTAAATCAAAGTAACTTTGAGTCAGTTATAGTCTTAATCTTTAAACCTATATATACAATCTGATGTTTATATATCAGTTGGCCACTGATAAATAATTTAGAGTCTTTTAATACATTGCCACCAGACCATTCCTTTGCTTCTACCACCTTCACTGATCCGCTGTCTTTTTTATTTGAGGACACACATGCAGGTGTTCCAAATATCTTGTGCCATAGTTTGAGTATAATCTTAATCTTCTCTCCATCTCTCCCCCTCCAACCTCTCTGTGCGTAGTGATAAACTGTGGGGATCCCGGTGTGCCAGCGAACGGCCTTCGATACGGAGAGGACTTCACGATTACTCAGAATATTTCCTTCCAGTGTCAACCGGGATACAGGATGGAGGAGGACGGATCAGCATTGAGGACGTGCACCCAAAACAGCACATGGAGTGGGAACATGCCGATATGTACAGGTGAGTGAATCAACAAAAACTCTATCTATCTATCTAAATATCTATATATCAGTTATAAAATCACTACTAATACTACTTAGTACTAATGTATCAAATAATTTGTGCTGGTAGTAGGTTACAACTACTTTCTTCATAACTGAACTCCAATTTAAACCATTATATCAAATTTAACAAAACAGCATCACCTGCAGTTGTTGGATATATGCTTCTTTTTTTCTCACTCTCTCTCTTTCCTAACGCCCTCTCTCTCCCCCCCAGCGGTGACCTGCCTGTCTCCCCCTGCCATCAGTAACGGGGTACTGCAGGGCAGTGACTTTGAATGGGGCAGCAGTGTGAGTTACAGTTGCTCGCCTGGATATGAGCTCTCATTCCCAGCTGTCCTGACCTGCGTGGCCAACGGCACCTGGAGCGGCATGCTGCCACAGTGCTTACGTATGTGCACACACACACACACACACACACACTCTCATTGCCTGTTATTATACTATATCAAACATAAATCATATTTGGAGGCAATATTAAAATTTGCCACTGAGCTACTCCATATGAGTGAGCACCCGGCACTGCATACTTATTTGGATCTGTCTGTGTGTGTGTGTGTGTGTGTGTGTACGTGTGTGCGTGTGTGTGTGTTTGTGTGTCCGTGTGCGTGTGCGTGTGTCCGTCCCTGTACAGCCAAGTTTTGTGGTGACCCAGGAACTCCAGTCGGTGGCTTCAGAGAGGGTCGGAGTTTCATCTATCAATCAGAAGTGTCCTTCACCTGCGCTCCACCCCTCATTCTGGTCGGCACGGCAACCAGACTTTGTGAAAGTGACGGCGCCTGGAGCGGGACGCAGCCGCGCTGTATCGGTAACTTTATTAATTTACCTTCACTTGGCAAACAGTTAAAAGAAGGAGGCTATTAGACAAATAGAAAAATGTCATCCAAATATTGTTTGGGAGTTCTTCCTTTGACTCTCTTGGTCATTCGGTTTGTATTGAACCAATAGGAAATCTGATTATGGTATATTATTCTTTTTCTTCTCAGAACATTTAAACCATGGCTCATACTTGCCGACAGAAACCACTTTTGGGTCGACTCATTCTTCATATTCATGTGATCACTCAATCTCACGCTAGAACTCATATTGGAAATTACTTTTGTTCTTGGTGCAGCGGGGTTTCATTGGAAATCTTTGGATGCCGAAACTAGAACTATCCGTCTTTTTGATTACCTCAAGCTTTTTGTAACAGTCTTAGTTTTTCATTCAACAAAAGAGGACAAAGTTTTGAAAATGTGAAATGTTGCCCAAATGTAAGTGGCCACAAAATAACTTTGTCAAAAGATTATAGCTCACAGTCGGTAAACGTAACATTTAAATCGTTATTGATTTGAAGGACCAAGAAAACAATAGGTTTGTCTCTTTTCCAAAATCAATGAATCAATTTGTTTGAATATATTCAAATAGCTAATAGGTCAAGCTGGCAATTAGCGCCCACTGCTGGATCACAAGGTAAATTCCTTCAGAAAGTCTGATTGTCATTACAGTTTGAATATGAAAGGTTTCTCCCATGTTTGAATGAATGTTTGAATTCCGAACAAAAAGGGACAACTTTAGTAAACAAGATCATGAATCTGACCGCGCAATGAATCACAAAATTACAAAGATTTAGTAGTCAAGAAAGTTCCCCTGTTTTATCCCAGTCAACTTAATCTCTCAACTTATTCAGAACCCGGTACCGAGGCTTTTAACCTCCACCAAAACTTGATTGAAGATTTTACTGATTACTTTTTAATAGTTCCTGACGTTATCATCAATCATTCATCTCCACACGAGCCGGAGCGCAGCCTGGTATCCTCAGGCAGGGTTGTGTCTCGACCACTTCAAAGTCTGGGTTCAAACTGAAAGGAGGTGATGGTTCCTCCACTCGAGCCCTCAGACTTTGGAAGGAGATTTCCCAGGAGTTAAATTAAGATACATCTTCTTTAAAATAAGATATCAAAGTATAATATTAACGAGTTAAGGGTTTCCCATCACTCTACATAGATTTTCTTTGGATTTAGTGTGTTTGGTTTGTTGTGAATGCATCTGTGTGTAACCTTTGAAGCACATTATTTAGGTAAAGCTGGCTCACTGGGGAGCCCGGACCGGTGTCTGATCTGATGAGCATCTCAGTTAATGACCCATCATTACGGAGCTGTCAGCCACATTTCAGTTTACTCAAGGGTTTGCTGTGAAGAGCGTCTGCTGTGGTGTCAAAGCTGAAGTTGCATAGACTTATTGGAATAATATAATGATGAATAGTGACTGGAGGCTCATTCTACAGAATATTGTTATTAAAAAACAGCAAGTCACAGAAAAGTCACCTTCGCGCTTGTGTGTTTTGGGGGCGTAGCTTTGACGAGACGGACAATTGGTGCGGCTCTTGTTAAAATAAGTATCTTACCAATTAGAATCTCTCTCAGTAGAGGCCATACCTTTACAAAGGGCCAGAAGTCCCCTTAAAATCAATCAAGTCACACCACATATCAAAAACTTACAAACTTCATCTAGACCCATTCATTATTAGCTGGGAAATTGGTGAAAAACACTTTTCTCACATTGTTAAAGGAAATGTAACATTTATCCTTCCACCATTTTTCTTCTTTACGTTATCCTGCTGACAAAGATATTTATTCCATATTTTCTATACAATGTGAACGAAGATTCCAACCACGAGCGACCTAAGCTGAAGCTGCTGATTGTCTTTGCATTGAACTGGGGAATGTTGAGTGTTGACTTGGTTTCACTGTTACCCTGGATACGCAACGAGATACAGCTATGTCACTTTCCACTTGTACAATGGCCACGTGTCCTTTCCCACTAAAAGCATATCAGTGGCTCGAGGACTACTTCCACTCAGATCACAAACAACGGCAGCGTGCCGTCTCACAAATGATCGTCTCCAACAAACTGCAGACGTTTGTTGTTTTGTTTAGTCTCACCAGGTTCAAGGGAGAGTCAATGGAAGTGTGGCGTTTGTTTTTTAGGAGCGAATCGTGCACACACACACAAAAAAGTCACGCAAGAGGAACTTATCTCATTTTGCAAATTGCGGTTTATGCACTCACCGAGCACTTTATTAGCAGCAACGTAGTAAAACTGGGTTCAGACTCGCTTTGCTCTCAAAACAGCCTCAATTGATTTGACAAGATGAGATTCTGGTGCATGTAGACATGACTGTATCACGTTGTTCCTGCCGATTTGTTAGCTGCACATTCAAACAGCCAATCTCCACAACACAAAGGCTTTTTTATTGGTTCAGATTGGTGGGGAGGCCACTGAAGTCCAATTTGAAAGAGGCAAACTGGCTATAAAGAGATTCACACTGTCAGCAGCAACTCTCAGATAGGCCGTGACAAACAGTGATTGATTGGTATTAAGGGAATCAATGTGTGCCAAGAAAACGCCCCCCCCCCATCTTCCACTATAACACCACCATAACCGGCAGACTGGACTCTTGACACAAGGCCGGTTCAGTTCATGTAATCATGCTGTTGATGCCAAATTCTGACCCTACCATCTGCGTGCCCCGGCAGAAATCGAGACCTCTCAGACAAGGCTACGTTCTCCACTCCTCAACTGTCCACTTCTGGTGAGCCCGTGCCCCCCCGAGGCCTCAGATTTCTGTTTCTGGCTGACAGGAGTGGGACCCGACATGGTCGTCTGCTGTAGTAGAACCATCTGCCGTGAGCTTTGACCCCTTGTGCTGTGCGAGAGGCTTTTCTGCTCACCTTGGTTGTAAATACTGGTTATCTTCGGTACTGGAGCTGTATCTTCCTCTTGCACCACTCTGAATTATCACCAGAGACTGTTGTTGTGTGAGAAAATCCCAGGAGTTCGGCAGCATCGGAACGTAGACCAGCCCATCTGGCACTGGTAGTCAGAGATCACATTTTCCCCAATTCTGATGATCGATGTGAACATTAGCGGAAGCTCCTGACCTGAATCTGCATGATTGGCTAAATTGGACAATTGCATGAAGCGGGTGTACAGGTGTTCCCAATAATGTGGACGTTCAGCATTATCCAAAATTGGCTACTGAACTGTGTATTCAGATCTAGGCCGTAGGGATGAGCTTAACTTAGACCAAAGTTCCGAAAGCTGTTGTGTGGATACCTGTCTGGGTTCGGACCAAACATTTGAAAATGATATTTGGATTCAGGTCGGGTTCGGTTACATGGGCTGGGCTTTCCACTACTTGATTTTAGAGAATCCTACGTGGCTGTTATCAGGCAAAACCTCCGCCTCGGAGTGTCGGGTTCAGGTCGAGCTCAGTTAATCATCTGACGAGTTGGTTCCTCCACTCTGTGCCAGCGAGGGAGCAAGTCAAATATTGGATTCAACTATTCAGCTTTGGTAAACTTTGACCGCAGGCGTCACAGACTCAACCAATAGCAACAGCGTTTATGTGGTTGACCCCACTCGGCGGTCATGGCTGAGGTTTTCATAGCTGTTACACTTTTTGATGTCGGCGATGAAAATTATAAACTGCCTCACAAAAGAGAAGCCACCTCGCTGGCAGTGAGTCGGGAGAACGGCATTGAACCAAATTCTGACCCTACCATCTGCGTGCCCCGGCAGAAATCGAGACCTCTCAGACAAGGCTACGTTCTCCACTCCTCAACTGTCCACTTCTGGTGAGCCCGTGCCCCCCCGAGGCCTCAGATTTCTGTTTCTGGCTGACAGGAGTGGGACCCGACATGGTCGTCTGCTGTAGTAGAACCATCTGCCGTGAGCTTTGACCCCTTGTGCTGTGCGAGAGGCTTTTCTGCTCACCTTGGTTGTAAATACTGGTTATCTTCGGTACTGGAGCTGTATCTTCCTCTTGCACCACTCTGAATTATCACCAGAGACTGTTGTTGTGTGAGAAAATCCCAGGAGTTCGGCAGCATCGGAACGTAGACCAGCCCATCTGGCACTGGTAGTCAGAGATCACATTTTCCCCAATTCTGATGATCGATGTGAACATTAGCGGAAGCTCCTGACCTGAATCTGCATGATTGGCTAAATTGGACAATTGCATGAAGCGGGTGTACAGGTGTTCCCAATAATGTGGACGTTCAGCATTATCCAAAATTGGCTACTGAACTGTGTATTCAGATCTAGGCCGTAGGGATGAGCTTAACTTAGACCAAAGTTCCGAAAGCTGTTGTGTGGATACCTGTCTGGGTTCGGACCAAACATTTGAAAATGATATTTGGATTCAGGTCGGGTTCGGTTACATGGGCTGGGCTTTCCACTACTTGATTTTAGAGAATCCTACGTGGCTGTTATCAGGCAAAACCTCCGCCTCGGAGTGTCGGGTTCAGGTCGAGCTCAGTTAATCATCTGACGAGTTGGTTCCTCCACTCTGTGCCAGCGAGGGAGCAAGTCAAATATTGGATTCAACTATTCAGCTTTGGTAAACTTTGACCGCAGGCGTCACAGACTCAACCAATAGCAACAGCGTTTATGTGGTTGACCCCACTCGGCGGTCATGGCTGAGGTTTTCATAGCTGTTACACTTTTTGATGTCGGCGATGAAAATTATAAACTGCCTCACAAAAGAGAAGCCACCTCGCTGGCAGTGAGTCGGGAGAACGGCATTGAACCTAAGTCAATGGAATGTGTATCAATTACAGGCCACAAACCACACTATTGGTTTCAGCAGCTCACATTCAACAAGCGATGGTGCGTGAATCGCCTCGGCATTCGCAGATGTACGACCTTGCCCTTTGTGTGATGCTTTCCTTCTCTGAATATTTGGAAGAATGTGAAAAACGATGAAATAAGAGTTTAATCCATTCCTTCGAGAGGAAGGTTGCACAGTAAATCCTTGGCACATTTAGCCAACAGCTCCAAAACATTTTGCATTAGAACAGTTACGTCTGAAAAAGCCCTCATTAGGGATGTGTAAGTGCTCATGTGTGAGACAACAGCAGCACACACTGTAACTTACAGTGGTTAGCAAAAGGCTGCCAGACACGGGAATCCACCACCAACTTCAAACAAGCCGCTGCTATCTGGGGATTAAGGAGAAAATGAGGAGGGATATTCAGCACACATTACAAAATGGTCCCACTGGGTCAATCCACGGCACCGGGAGACGCTCGGAGCACCACTCCGCATGTCTGATGCCGAGCAGGTGCTCAGACGTCAGGTGTGGCGATGAATCGTAATAAACCCGAGAGCTTTTGTGATGTGAACGGCCACTTGACTTTTTTTGGGTTCCCGCGCTGCACTCGATGCGTCGTGCGTCCCGTACGTTTTACAGCTGTTGTAAAGTCAGATGGTTCCTGTGAAATAGATGATTCAAAAATAGAAAAGGCACCTCTCTGATGTCGCACTCCATTGATGTTAAGACTTAATCTGTGGCTTCAGAGGAAGAGGTGGATCTAGCGTGAGCATGTGAAGGGAAATCTCTCAGTTCTATTGCGTGATTGTTTTTTTTTAAAAGACTGAGAAGATGAAACACGCAAAGACCTGAAGTGATGCACAGCTGCATTGTGTTTTTATATTTTCTGGTGTGTGATAGCAATGAAGTTGGAATTTATGGGCGAGTGTTCTGCTTTGTGCGCGTGTGGGTGTTTTATTAGTGTGTAATTGCAGCTGCATGTTAGTTTGTGATGTGTTTTACTATGTGACGGAAGCAGAATGAGTCCTGAGCCGGAGCAGCCTGCTCTTTAAATAAGACAGACGAGGTGGGGTGGGGGGGGGTTGATGGCGGTGGCGGCGGCGGCGGGGGAGAGATACGGTGACATGGGAACATAGAAAGAGAGAGGAAGGGAGCAGTTAGAAAGGGAGGGAGGGAGAGAGGAGGGCAGTTAGAGACGTACAGGAAGAGAGAGGGAGAGGTGTGTGTGTGTGTGTGAGAGAGAGGAGGGGGGGGTCAGAGAGTGGATCTGTCATTTCGGAAGCTGTATTGAATCGAGCTCTGCGTCAGGATGTGCTCCACATGCTGATGACCCTGCCGCACTCTCTATCTCTCTCTCTCTCTCTCTCTCTCTCTCTCTCTCTCTCCCTCTCACACAAACTCACAGTCCAACTCGCACTCTCAGAGTTGGCCCGGCTTCGTTTTCCGACAAAGCGCTACTGCCACCTGCTGTCCCGCCGCGATACATGCTCCGCTGTTACCATGACAACAAAGGAGAGGAGAGGAGAGCTAACAGAGGGCTTGTGATGCTCCTGTTAATATACATCTCTTATTTGAGAATTTGTGAGCAGCTACTGACGCTCTCGTCCCGTTTTCTTCTCCAGAACCGACCAAAACCAGCTGTGATAACCCGGGGACACCACGCTACGGCTCCTTAAACCGGACCTATGGTTTCAAGGTAACGTATCTGATCTGATTCACGACCTTTAAAGCAGCCCTGCTTCCCAAGTAGATGAACTCACTAAGACCTTCACTTTAAATCCTATTACAGAGAGGGGGAAAGGCTGAAGAAAATCTTTGGCTTTTTGACAGTTGGTCAAATCAAACACAGCATTTTAATGATATCAGCCTGGCCTCTGGAAATTTTGGATTTTTCATAATTTTACTGTTCAGATATATAATCATTATATTGGGAAGTTATTTGCCAGGTACATTGAGGAAAACTACTAAATTCCAGTTACCTTTATTTGAGTAGCCGTGTAGAGCAGACAGGAGAGCAGGGAGATAAAAGCCTCAAAGGTCCCCAGCTGGACACAGATTGGGAAAGTTGTGATTACACGGGCAACATATTGAACCCCAAGGCCACAGGACCCCACATGACTCTCACTTAAACCTCCTCAATCCGAATCTCAATACGATCCCCATGTGCCATGTGGAAACTAAAAGAGCTCTAGGTTGCTGGAATTGTTCATTTTTGTCTAATCTGCCTTTCTTTTTATTCCACTCTTGAAGATGAGGGAACAAAATTCACAGAAATAAAATTGAAAGTTCAGAGCTCGTATTAGGCTTCAGCTCCGACTGGGACAAATCAAGTCAGGAGCCAGTTACCATGTGTCGATTTGTGGTGGTGGTTGTGTGTCATGGCGACACACCACACACATTCACTCACAGGAAAACGCTGCCCATGATAATAATTCCACAGCAATGACTGTGATGTTGGATGTTGATTTAATTTGACTAAGACTGTTGACACCTCATACTAGTTTTTTCTTTCGGATACATGTGTTATCACATAATGAGGACTGTGGGTGTTAGCAAGTTAGCAAGGATTCCCTCACAGCCTGAGTTAAGAGGGAGAATGATCACAGCAGCGACAATGATTAGAATTGCTCTTGATACCATATTAGCATCGTCTTAAAAGAAAACCCTGAGAAGAGCCAATTTGATTGAGATAATGAACATCAGTGTCTATAACACTAAGTCCAAAATATTGTTCATTTTTAATTTTTAACAATTTCTGTTGCATGTGTTTGCTGCTTCCACACGTCTGCCTCTGTATCTCTTGCAAGGCCGTATCTTAAAAAAAGAGGAACAGACACATTATGTCCATTGGAATCATTATTTTGCTAAAGGTTAGCACTGTCACTTCACAGCAATGAGGTTGCTGGTTTGAATCTCAGTTTGGATGTGGTCTTCTTTGTGTGCATCTTTCATGTTTCCACCCACAGTCCAAAGACCTGCATTCTGGGGTTACTGTAGGTTGATTTGAGAGTCTAAGGTGTGTGTGTGTGTGTGGGTGTGTGTGTGTGTGTGTGTGTGTGTGTGTGTATGAATGTAAGTGTTAATGGTGTTAATGGTGCTAATGGTCAGTCCTGTGGTATGCCATCGACCTGGGTGTGCCTCTCCTCTCGCCCAATGGCAGCTGGGATTGGCATTTTTGTTATATTTGATATTTATTAGTGTAACTCTAATTCCTCTATCACAATAACTGCCCCCAACCAAATTAATTAACTTTGTAGTAACTCCGACTCTTTCTCCCCCCCCCCTGTACAGGTGGGCAGTGTGGTGTCCTTCCTGTGCCAGCCAGGTCATTTGATTCAGGGCTCCTCCTCCAGAACCTGCCACCCTGATCTTACATGGAGCGGGATACAACCCGACTGCATACGTAAGAAACATAAATCCCTTCAACTCATCGCCCATCCATCCTGACTGTCTGTCCCGGTTAAATTGAATGAATCCCCCTGTCCGCCCTCCAGCCCACGCCTGTAAGCAGCCAGAGAGCCTGCTCCATGTGGACGTGGTGGGAATGGATCTGCCTGGTTTTGGCTACACCCTGGTGTACAGCTGTCAGCATGGCTTCTTCCTGGCGGGGGGCTCCGAGCACAGAGTCTGCAAGAACGATGGCACTTGGACCGGGAAGATGCCTTTATGTCGAGGTACATCACTCGCTTCCATGTTTTCGAATGGATAACCTTAGTCCACAGCGTTTGATTAATGTTGATTGTGTTGAGCTTGTGTTGCTCAAGGACACTTTGTCAGCACACACACACACACGCTGAGGCCGACCTGCCATCTGGAGTGGGGGGTTAGTTTGTGGTGGGGTGGTGGTGAGTCTGGCAGCACTCATTAAAAAAATAAATAAAAGATAAGAAACATCCCATGGTGTTTTGTCCTTTCACTAGATTGGTCCGCCAGGTCCGAACAGGTGAGTTTGTGAATTCACCACATCTCATGAGGATAGTATTTCCCCTTAACTACAACTTAATAGAGCAGATACCTCTGCCAGGTCCATTTAAATAGCTGCACCAAAATTTGCTACAAATTTCACTGTATTGTACAACAATGTCAACTTAGAAGCTCTTCTGGAATCTTTTAGTCACAGAATCTCTCGTTAAATAATCCATTCAAACATTAAGACTGAATGTGCACTCCAGTCCTGACCCTCAGTAACTCAAGACAAAATAGTCCCAGCAAGGTTAAGTAGCTCTTCTGCTGCCTTCGAATGTATCACAGAAAATTCCATCAATACTACAGAACAAAGCAAGGTCTTCTTTCCCGAGAATGCACAGTATTTGCCAATTAGCGCACGATTTGCACCTTAAAAAAAACAACAACCTTGCGCCCATTTAACTTTATTCATCACCCAAGGTTAACAGGTGACGTTGTGAGGCTTCCTTTGTGCAAAGATGAAAAAGGGCGAGCTTCAGTTTTAAAAATAATTTCAAGAGGCTGTCACACCTTCTTCCTGAAGTAGCCTTCAAAATTGGAGCACTCAGGTCCACTTTGAAATTCTAGGACAAACAGCCTCTCCCTGGCTTGCCTTTACTTGTTGGGAACAATGGCATCTTGAGGTGATGATCGACGTTTTTCAGAATGGTCACACGCACGGTGGGAATCCTTGATGCATTGCTCTGCCGACAAAGAAACATCAAGGGGGTCTTTTGTGTTTTTTTGTGCAGATGATTTTCAACTTACATCCTACTCTTTGTGTATGTGTGCAATAGTAACACTGCATTTCAATAATTTGGTCAGATAAAAGGCACCCTCCCCTGAATAAAGCTGGTTTCTTTAGACATTAGCTGATTATCAGTGCATGTATGAAAGGAACTTTAGTGAATATGACACAAACTTAATTAAAAACTCAAAGTCAAATCCATTTTCTAAAGAATTGGCTTTTTAGCAAGGTCTTATCACATTGATGTTGTTCAAGTGTTCATTTTACCAGTAAGTTTGCTTTTAATTAGTTATTTGATGCTAAAATGTTATGATTGACAACTGAGACTGGCTTGCGATTGGTCAGGACTGGTTTCAGCGACACCTCCCCACTGTGGCTCAACACATCACTACAGCTCAGACTTAGCCTGGGCATGTAACGTCCATGTTTATATACAGTGTGTGTGCAAACCAAATTGTTTTAATCTTTCTGTTATACTGCTTCCCTGTTGCTTTGCTCCTGTGTTTTAATCGAAGACAATATGTCCTCTGATTCTGTTGTGCAGCCGGAGAGAAGAAGAAACCTGTGAAACCAGCGACGGGAACTCCCAGCCCCAAACTAAACGGTCGGTTCTGATGCAGAACTACTTTCTCCTTTTGGGCCTGGTTTGTTCTGTAGTTCAATTAACTCAGCTCCTTCCCACTCTGCTCAGCTCTGCATCCACTGTGTCGTCCCTATTGTGTCCTTGTTGGTTTTATTGTACCGCTTTGCAGCGCAGTTCTAAATAATGACAATGTCCTCATTGCCCATCGAAAGGTGAATGGAACTACTGTGATCATCTGTTCCTCTGTCCGCTGTGCTTCAGTGCAGCTCTGTAGATTCAGTTATTGTTCCATAACTCTCTGCCTCACATTACACATTAAATACTTCCTGTAGGGAACAAATGAGCAGGTTCCTGTAACTTTCCAATCAGGAGGCGTCCTCTAAATCTGCTGAAACTCCAAACTCTCCTCAGCTGCACGTTAAATCTTGTCTCTTACTGCTCCTGTCTGTTTACATATTCACTGTACTTAATTCCCACCAGGCACATTGGAAAACCACTGTCTTTTGTTTCTTTATGGCTCTAATTTAATTGAACTCAACCGCATGACATTTTAAATCTTACTGATGACTAATCTTACTGAGCCCAAAGGCAGACAACAAGAACCAAGGCAGTTGCTTTTCCTTTTATGCCATATATGAGATTTGTCTATGTTTTTTTTTCAGATGAAAAAAAAAAAAGATTTTCCCATAATTTAGAAAAATACATTTTAATCTAAACTAATGTCTCTTCTTTTTCTTTCTCTTCTCTTTTCTCTTTGGCAGTTCCCGACGACGTCTTTGCTCCTAACTACATATGGAAAGGTTCCTACAATTACCGTGGGAGGAAGCAGCCCATGACACTGAGCATCACCAGCTTCAACTCCACAACCGGGAGGGTCAACGTCACCCTTAGCAACGGCAACATGGAACTGCTCCTCTCAGGCATGACACGTTATGGCTAATTATTCTCCACATACAGTGCCTTGTATACGGTGTACAGTGTGACCCGGCAACGACAGGACATGGTTATGCTGCAGTACGACATGATGCTGCATCGACTCACTGCAAACACACTAAACAAACAACAAGACATTCAGGGTAAAAATGGAACTCCTGCGATAAACACATTGAAGCCATTGTGCTGCTTTCCAGTGATTGATTATTGGTGATTGGATTCCACTGCCTTCCTCGCACTGCCACTTTCTTTTACTGTTATTGCGCCGAAAGAAAACTCAAACATACACAGACTTATTCACACAAAGACCTTCCAGGCTCCTACAACAATGTCAGCAGGGGGTTGAGACCCTATTAAAACACAAATCCTTTAGAAACTAGGGTTGGTTCCTGCAGAAGCACAGAACACAAACACCATATCGCATAACTACGCAGCTTTTACACCCCTAGCATCCATCTTCAGGCTTAAAGGAGCAACTTTAGATCAATAACATCTACAGCTGCGCTCACACAGGCACCAGAAGGACAGAGCCCAGTTTTAGAAAACATGCAGGCTTTTCTTCACAAAGCACTGTGCTTAAAGGAGGAGTTCAATATTCAGGGAAAAACATAAAAGTTGGTTTCTTTCAAAGGTAATATGTGATGATGACATTGCACCTGTGTAAGTGCATGAGGTTGAAGTCGGAGTGTTCAGCCCAGTGTGGCGTAAATATTGGAGGCATGATAGAAAGGGTTTTTTGGCTAAAAATACTGGCACCAAAACCTCTAAAAAGTGCCTTAGTCTTTGTTTATGCTCGCCGTGTCCGTCCTTGCTCACAGCAACACGCACCAGAAATAACAGAAACTCCCCTGGCGTGCAGCTGTGTTATGGCTGGTCGTTCTCCTAACAACTTTTTAACAGGTCCTTCTGCATTATCCTCTAGAGATTCCAAGATAGCTCCTGGAGGAAAACTGCAGAGACTGTTGGTAAAGATTAAGAATTATTCATAGTTGGTGCATGCAAATGACCAATCCATCAAGTATATATCGCATACCGACGAGGAAATAAAAGTCTTTATCTTGGTCACGTGACTTTTTCAAGTTCACAATAGGTCATGGTTTATTCCTCTTGAGGTTTACAGGACATTCTGAGCAGAACCAGTAGTAGTTTAAAGGAGAAAAGGATAAAAAGGTAATAAACTAATTAGCTTACTTTGGTACCTACTTGCTTGTAATTCATGGTCGTACCTCAAGAAGCGAAATGAGTCACTCTCATGTTAAGCCACTTCATAATACCAAAGACTCTGGCCTGCAAACTTCTTAATTTGGTTTAGTATCTCAGGTATATTCACACCGCTGTGTATGTGTTACAACATACAGACACATGTTTTACCTGGAAAAGTGAAAGTGTGATACATGTGTTTTACAGCTGGTGGAGAAAAGCTTTGTGCACCAGTCGACAGCAGCCACAGTGTTATTATACTTTCCTCTTCTTGCGCAGCAGCTACTCTGTCTGATTTTGATGATGATCAGCTCCAGCTTATTGCAGACAGATCTCCAGAGATGTCAGCTAATTGAAGCCAGCGTTAACACCTCTGTGGATGAACTCAAATCATTTATTGGTATTAAGCTAATCATGGGGGTGGGGGGACTTCGGTCAATTAATGATTATTGGGCAGAGGGCACACGTTATCCCAGGACAGCCGATGTGGTGCCAATAAAAAAGTTGAAATGTCTCTCAAGGTTCATTTACTTTAAAGATAATGACACATCACACCCTGCCCAGGACTCTGCAAAGTCACAGCAGAGCCACTAAGGAGGATGTGGCTGGAAATTGAAAGCAGGAACACGTTCTCAGGAAATGAGACGACGGTCCCACACGGAAAACAAAGCCTTGGTCTCGCTCACAACATTTTCCAAACAAAGCGTGCAACTGGGGAGAGGTGACAACTTTGTTTGAGTAGGTGTTAAAGTGTTGGATGGGGGTCGGTGCCACACACGGACCTGTCAGTGGACTAGTTAAAGCTTGGTGGTCAAATGTCAAGTTCACAGGGACGGATCAATACCAACCCACCCTCAGCTACTCTAATGACTCACAGTCACAGAGTGCGTCCACAAGGTATTAACCACCATTCACACCACCCCCCCACACATACAAGTTGGCTGGGGGGGTTAATAGAACTACTCATGAGATAGGGAGTGGCACACAGATGTTAAAAATCCTGGGATTTCCCACCAATCAGGTTGAATTGAAGAAGTCTCTTGGATGAGAGGTGATAAATATTCTCATGTTCTCCTGAAGATACCATAACCTTGATGATAGCACCATGACGTCACTCCCATTCCATTCTTGTGAACCCAACACATCGGAAATACCTGCAAGGAAATACATTTCATCTGGCACAAATTTGCACAAGGTTGGACTCAAGGATGAACTAATTGGAATTTGGTGTTCAAAGGTTTCGCGCATAGCTCAGTAATTGGTACGCTCACCATGACAGAATTTGACAAATTCACTGTTACATAGCTTTCTACATAAAACACCTCTCTTTTCATTATTCAATGCCACAAAATGAAAACGCTATAGACCTGCAGCCCTTCTGCCCAGATGGACAGACGACCATCTCCCTTTAGAAATGTGGTTTGTTCACTAGTGTCAAGACAAAAAGCTTATGAAACAGCTTTTGAAAAATCCACAAATAACATCTGGAAATGTTTAACTGAGGCGCATACTGTCTTAACTCAGATTTTTTCGAAAAACATTACATATTAACATTACTGCATTTTTTTCTCCTGATACATGTTTCTCTTCTATCTTTGTCATTTTCACCTGAGCTTGATTTCTCCATTTTGTTGATTAAAAAGCACATCCCACGGAATCTACTGATCTGTAACAAACTAATGTGATATTCTGAGTTATATCACTAACCACATGTTCCTTGTATCCTGCAGGAGTATATAAGGCTTCTGAGGCCAGGCTGTTACTGCTGATGTACCAGGTGAACTATGCGAACCAGGGAAACCAGCAGAAAGACTCAGCCATCACTCCAGCCAAGATCATTGATGACTCCTGGACCATGGATGGATTTGTAAGTTTTAACTGAACAATAAACAGAACAGAACCTAATTACATCCAGTTTCTCATTCCTTCGTCCTCTCTTCTTTTCCTCTGCAGGTCTCAGCAGAGCCTGATGGTTCCAGTTATGTATTCCAGGGTTTCATTCAGGGAAAAGACTACGGACAGTTTGGACTGCAGAGACTAGGTAACTGTCTTGTACTGTAACAGAGAAAGTGACCAGGGAGCAACAATGACTTTATCATCTCTACTGGATCAGCCCCGGATCAGTGGATTCATTCTTATCAAGAACAAAAAGCTGCTCTTCAGACCTAAAGTCGTGGCTAAACTCCTTAAGCCTGTGTCTAAAGATGACTGTTTACAATCCAATCTTGCATCCCTGCCCTGGATGTCATATCCTGCACAATCCTTCTGAAACTGCCAATAATATAAAGTGGGTCTATTACAGCAACATTCAATATTATAATGATGCATTTTCCTTGCAGGTCTGAATATGTCGGAGAGTCAGAACTCGCCTCCCCCCCAGCTTGGTACCAATAGCAGTTCGGTGGCTATCGCTATCCTGGTGCCTTTCTTCGCTCTGATCTTCACTGGCTTCGGCTTCTATCTCTACAAACAAAGGTACGTTCTGATGAACCACAAAAAGTAAAAAAGGCTCAGTTGACATTTGCCTGATTCATGTACAGCCCCCGTCTCATTGGCTTGGTTGTGCTGAGAGTGGAGTTGTTGTCTGTTGCAAACTGTGGCCGTGAAACACTTCTGTTTAGGAGGTGGCAAATTGGATTTTTTCGGAGATATGTTTAAAGCACAGTTGACTGGTGTTCGCTTTGTTAACAGATGCAAATGGCGTCTCTTCTGCCGCTAATATGTCACGTTCACTGAAGAGAATTAGATTTGGGTTCGCTGATTGGAATCTCACTCGGCTTCCTAAAAAGCACAACGACTCTTTCTAATCCTTCTATAAGCTTGTTTACTAAGCTCACACTCCCCAGCCTGCCTTCACTATTGTCCACTCGCCTTCCCGTTGTTATTAAAATGAATAGACAATTAGAACAACTTCATCAACTTGAATGGTGTATTTATTTTTGCATTTCTTTTCGCAGAACCACACCAAAAACACAGTACACCGGCTGCTCAGTCCACGAAAACAACAACGGCCAGGCTGCCTTCGAGAACCCCATGTACAACACCAACGCCAAGGCCGTGGAGGGCAAGGCCGTCCGATTTGATCCGAATCTAAACACCGTCTGCACCATGGTCTGAGGATTGACTCTCCTCATTTGAACTGAATGACTCAGATATCTAACGGGACCACAATCGGTACGAGGCTGCGGAGAGGGGGGGGGAGGGAGCCCAGCGCTTCTTCTCACAACACGGTCTACACAACGATTCCAAAAAGACCTTCAGTCCCAGTTTAGGCACCTTATCGCCCCGAGCCGAGGGGAAACTGTCCACCTGAAACCAAAACTCAGCGCCATTCCTCACCAAAAGAGTTTTGAGTCCACAGATTGAAATGTCCGCTGCCTTTGACAGATGCAACACAGCCAGTGAGATGTGATGTCAAACCTACCGGAGGATTATACCACCGTAACCCCAGGACTCTGCAGGTCATGGATAGTTTATCACTCGATTCTGCACAGTCTTTATAGTTTGAGCTCTCATTCGCAGGAAGTAACAACGAAGCCACGAGCAACCAGAACATCACGACTTGTTTCCAGAGCCCAGTGCCGTGTTTTTTGTATCTGACGCTGGGCTGCGGAGACGGGCGCTCACTCTCAGCTCCGTGACCGTTCGTCCTTTGCCTGGAGAAAGTGCGAGCACGTTCTCAGTGCTCCGGCCGTGGTCGTACATCACCGAGACAAACTGCACCACAGAAGATGGCTTGATTTCATTTATAACATGTTGCCCCAACCCCCCCTCCCCAGCTGTGCTGAACAACATGATGTAAAGCGGACGTCACAGAAGACACTGTGAAGCGAAGACAACTGTGGGTTCACTGATAGTAACACACACTGTCCCCGGCAGAGCACCAGTAAACCAGACTGACTCGTCATGAACAGGAGGCCATTTGCATCACAGCACCCGAACAGCCAGACAGGACCACCTCCCGTCTCCATGACAACCAGAAGCTGGCATCACCGGTCTCTTGTCTTTTTCTATTACCATGGAAGATAAGCTGGCTAATGCTAGCAGACAGTAGCAAAAACTTGCTTTTAAAATAGACCAACTCCGAAGCAGAGGACGAGGGCAGTCCTGGAGACGGAGCTGTAATCCTGACTGAACTGGGATTAGAGCAAAGCAAAACAAAAAGAGTCTAAAGGGGGAACTGGTGTTGATATAACAAATGAGAAGAGACTCACTCATCTCATGGATAGACTGCTCATTTTCTTCCAATGGATAAGAGAGGAGGCGGAGAAGATGGAGTGAGAGAGTCATCAAGGGAGAAGATGAGATCTCATGAGCCCGACGCGGCCAATCAGAGCCTGTATCACCTGAAATCAGTTACAGAGAGAGGTCGTTCCTTTGCATATTGAATCAGATCAGACAGGATATGGCCTTTGAGGAAAAAGATGTTCCTGATCCCGCGACTTGAAATGGATCCTGACGAGAAAAAAGACGCTGAGCGGATACAGAGGACTCTGATGGACTAACAAAGCAAAAGACTTTGACAAACAGAGGAAGCTCTGGCACTAAAGCACATTTTACAGAAACACTACCTGTCTACTTGCCGAGAGATGGATTATTACAGGGACAGGTGGGAAGGTTAGAGAGAGACTGAGTGGCAGAGTGAAAAGATGACAGGAACGCACGTTAATAAAAAAATAAAAAAACTGAGAGCAGACAGGTGGGATTACGACCAACAGGAAATCGACAGGTTCAACAAAAGACAAACAGGGTCTTAATTAAAACTCTGCAGACTCCGTCGTCCAGTGTCTCCACAGGTTTAACCGTAGATTTACAGGCCAACAGACACAGGCTGACAGACGGGAGACACTGACAGACACACGTTGACCGGCAGGTGTAGAGAAAGACAAACAGGGTTCAGGCCCTTTTATTGTGGACACAGCTCCACTGTTATTCTGCACTCCGCGAGTGCTTATCTTCTTTCTTTGTTATTGCTGCAGAATCTTCTGATCTGTAAATCTATTGCATATATATTCGGGAGCATTCACCACCTATATTTTTGTGCTATATATTTACCACAGGGGAGGGGCTGAAGGGGAAAGACAGATTATAGCGGTTTTTAGAAAAAAATGAAAGAAAGAAATATCAAGATAAAAGATATGACAAATATGTGCCGTCCGCAGAAGTCACAAACAGCGTTTTTGTTTCCTTTGTAACGCGGAGTTGGTTTATTTCTAATTTCTTGTTTAACGTGCAGTTCCTCACATGGTCACTGTCTTTCCCACTGAGGCGATCACGAGTGTCAGTGGTGCTGTTGTTGTCATTATTGTTGAGATGCAAGATTTTGCCAGCAAACAATCACGCTGTTAAAAGTTAATGTCTCGTGCCGCATTTTCCACAGGTGGCGGATTTGTCAAGCGTTCATAGACGGGGTTTGCGCTGCGGTTGCCATTTGTCTGCCTCTTCACGTTGAGCTGCGGATACACAACAGTGTGATTGTCGCCATTGTGTCACAGCTGTATTCTGACCTAATACATTACCACTGTTATGTAATGAAAAAAATGAGGCCACAGAAATTTGCAGAGATGTCAACAACCCTCAGTGTTGTCCGGTCAACACAGAAACTCTACATGACCAAACTCTCATTTAGCTGCAACTTTGTTGGTGTTTCCACTGACTCTCATGCGTCCATTGCAAAGGCAAAAATCCTCCTTATATTAAAGGTTCAGTGTGTAGACTTTAGTGACATCTAGTGGTTAAGTTGCATATTGCAGCTGGATTCCCCTCACCTCACCCTCCCCTTCCAAACATGAAGGAGAACATGTGGTAGCCTTCAGCTGTCATAAAAACTCAAAAGGTTTAGTTTGTCCAGGGCTACATTAAAAAAAACATGGCGGCCTCCGTAGAGAGGACCCTTCCCCGATGTGAACATAAAATATTTCAATATAAACGACCCATTCTAGGGTGAAAAAAAAAACTTTATATAATTTAGATGAAACATACTAGTTAAAACACCACTAGGATTATTTTATATGAAATTTCTGCCAATAGATCCCTTTCACCTAAATCTTACACACTGGACCTTTAATGGTGATGATTGCTAGAAAACCATCCAACGTGTAATTTGTGGATAATTCAACTTACGATCTTATTTAGTTGCTTAATGTACAAGTTTATCACAAGTTTTCATAAAACCTCAAAACGACGAGGGGTCTGTCAATTTCACCCTGAGGTTGTTTATCATTGACTTTTGATTTTCAAGCTTCCTCCTGTGTCAAACATGCTTTTGGTCTCTCAAATCAATACTGACCAGTCAAATTCTAATTTTCCCTCATATTGAAATCCCCATCAATCATAAAGTGGCTCACTCCATTTACCAGCCTTTCATTATAGATTTAAGAGAGAGTATCCTACCTTCGGCACGTCCATGGTGTTGCACACTAGTTTGTAGAATAACAACAGATAGATTTCGGTGATTCCAGTGTTTCGTGTGTTGCACGTCAAAAGCTAAAAGGCCTTGAATCTAATTTGTTTGAGAAACATTCGCTTTAAGACGAACTGGCCACAATCTTAAGATTTCAACTTAACAATTGAGTCCATTCATAAACAACCGAGGCCATTGAGACGTTCTTTTGCTTTTACTCTTTTAAATTTAATTTAAAGATGGCCTTATGATCTCAGCTCATTGTCCCTGGCTGGTACACATTTTCAAATCTGATCTGCCACATACTCTCAAAATAATATATATAAATACATACAGGGATTTTATTTTCATCTGGCAGCCTCTGGATGCTGTTGCACATGTGTTTTGGCCTTTCTGGTGGTTTCATGTGCCCGTTAATGACTCAGTTAAAAAATAACCTGTTTTATTTTTGTGTTAAATCACTCACAACATCCATACAGTATAATATTGTATTATTGTAAGGATTGGGCCTGGAAATGCAGCATATATTCTACCTAAATGTCTATTTAATTGTTCTCTAACGTGACAGGAAAACGCGTATTGATGAGCATGAGTTTTCATGTTTTTCAAAAAGTATTTTATTCTGTATTGAAGAGTCGAGTAAGGGAATCCATCGAGTGAGTTTGGACCCCAACACGTGATGAATACCAATAGCTTTTGGTGACTCTGGTTCCAGGGAGAGCGATACTTTGATTTCCAGACCCCCTGCTGTTGTGGCCACTGGCACCAACTGCAACCAGCTGCCAGAAAGAAAAAGAAACTCATCTTTAAAGTCATATTGGATTTGAATAATGAATGCGGCTTCTTTGTTTATCCATGCTGCAACTGTCCCGCTCTGTATCACCATGGTGACATTGTTCCTTATTACGGTCTGGATTGATTGTTGCTGCTGTTGTTGTTGTTGTTATTGCTGTGTTTTTTTTGTTTGTTTTCTTCTTTTTATTTTCGGTATGGATCTGACACAGTGCCTACCAAAAACCATGGGACCCTCCCTGTCATCTACACACACACACACACACACACACACACACACACACACACACACACACACACACACACACACACACTCTAACACACATAGCCACACACACACACAAACGCTCGCTCTTAAACTCACACATGTACCTGCTCCAGCCCGCCCCCTCATCAGAAGTCCTTTTTTTCTAAGCTTCAGTCTATTTTGCCACAAGCTTTTCCTACTGACTGACCGCAATAAAGACCCATGTGATTTGAAAGACTTAAAGCCGTTCCTGCCTGGGGACATTGGAAATATTCACCATTTGAGAAAAAAAAAGATGAAATATAGAACAAAAAAGTGTTTTGTACAGAAATATATTTTTATGATGAAATTATTTGTAAAATGTATGAATCTATTATGTAAATTTTCAATGCAATGTAAGATTAAAAAAGGCTAAATTGCTTTTGTAAAAAAAGGAAAAAAACAAGTGTTTTTCTTTGTGTCTGCTGATATTTTGGGTGTATTTGGCAAAACCTCGAATAACACTGAAGTATATTATTTGATGAGGAATTTATAAGACAGGACAAGCTGCAGATCATTAATAAATGTAGAGTAAGTATTTTAATGTGAAATGAATCAGAATTGAAAATGGAAATGAAATGGAAATGGAAAAGATTTTCAAAATAAGAGTGCCTTGCTTGGGAAACACTCCACTGCTGACTCAGGGTAAGTTGAATAAATATATAGTGTGTCGCTATCTCACCTTCAGATAAACACCCTAAATTCCTTCCATTCATTCACAGTGGACGTCCTTATCATTGGGAAATGCGACATCAGTTTTTGCAGCTGCAAGAGGAGCAGATAATATAAAAGCTAAAAACTGTTTTTATGTAGAAAACAGAATACTGCTCAGCGTTTCCACTTTGTTGTTTATTTATAGAAAGCCTGTTCTGCTCTGACACAGGTCATAGCAATCAAATGGAGCATGTCAACCTTTGCAGTTGCCCAGAAGGACAAACAGGCTTTATGGAGGAAACAACAAGCTCCTGTGCTCCTCTGTAAAGCTTTTAGAATCTATCGGTGAAGTTGTTATTTTCCCTTTCATTTTCATAAATGAACGGTGCAACAGGTTAAAGGCAATAGTCGTGGGCTATAATTAGAGTTCGTATAAATATTATAGGCCGTTCTGTGTTATCACCACACTAATGCTAGATCTTTAGCATATTAAAATACCTGTAAGATTTTCTTGTACACATTTGAAATACATAATTTCTGATGATCTGTATATAGCATTTGCATAATCGGTTGGAAGGAGTGGATGGCACAAGAGGAAATTAAAATACTGGAACCTAACTGGACGGTAGCCTACACATTAATAGAGTTAATGGCTATGAAATGTCAGGAGGGAAAGATGTGAAAAACATGACAATAATGACAACGTGATAGTGTGAGAAAATCAAATTGTTAACTCACAATCATAGTGGTGAATCAGAATAAACTTGAAGATATTTGAAAAGGCTTTTTTATTCAGTTTTGGTCTTGATTCCCCCTAAAATTCAAGTAAATATTAATCATATCTAGTATCCTTTGTACTTTCTGTTTCCTAGTTTTATATTTATTTTATATTTATACTTGTGCAAATACACCACAGCAACTTCCTTTTATCTGTAAACCTGCTTGGCAATAACAACCTGATTCGAACACAGCACACAGAATATAATGATTAAAGTGAGTCAATCATTTATTAGACAAAGCAAAACACAGTATACAGGGACCGTATATATATAAAAGACAAAGGGTTTGTTACATTACACAAAGATATCCAACGAAATAAATGTTAAGGGTTTTAACGGCCTCTTTGTTGTGATGTTAATAACAAAATAAAAATAGGATTTATATATTTTTCAACATTTTCAAAGAAAAGAAAAACACAACATCTTCAGAAGAGAAAACACGAGTTTCTCTCACAGTGAAGCAAAGTCTTTGAAAACATCCTCAATTATTTTTTAATAGATTATTTTGTTGTGTGGAGAAGCTCTCAGGTTAATACGTCATAGATGAGACTCCTCAGGTTGTGTGTGCGGAGGAACCACGAGGAACAGGCCTGACTCCCCTGGTGGACAACATGGAGGACAACATGGGGGGAAACATGGAGGATTCATGAGCTCTTATCGTCTATGGACAATGAGTCATTGCAGAGTTTCTTCGTTCAACTTGTTCCTGCTGGGTCTACTGGTTTCTCTGGTTCCTTCTCTGCCAGGTGTGTGACGGTGTCAGGGTCTTAAACTTAAACTGAGGGTGACTCTCATTTCACAGTTTTTTTATTCGGAGCAGACATGTCGATGCTTTGCACATGTGATTAATCAGCATTAGCAAATAGCAACTCGCTTCTTTTCAGGTGGTTCTCACCCTCACCTGCGGTCACGTGCTCCGTCGCACTTTGAAAATTGATGCGTGTCTATTTGTGGTTTTACGGTACATCTGCCTGGAGCATTGAACAGTGAACGTTTAAAGTCTCTTATCACAGAATAAGCAAGACACACCAGACATAAACACTTTTATTGAAATGTAATAGTTTATGTATTTATAAAAAAGGGAAAGTTGGCAGCGTTGTCATACCTCAGTCTTATTCATAGTGACTTTGACTCTGTGTCAAGTTCCAAGATAATTTAATGAAGACATTTATAGAAAATCAGAGGGAAAGTTGGCAACTTTTTAATTATAGCACTCTTGCTCTTATTAAATATTACACTTATTCGTTGTGTACCACTCGGCTGAATATTGCATTGATGACTTGCTCCGATTAAAATATCCTTAAGACCTGATATATATAATTTTCTTATTTTTCTGATGTTCTCATTAGTCTTATCTAGAGCTGTTTAATGGGACATGAAACATTACTGACTTACTCTTTGACGGTTGAACTGTTACAATATGAGGTGTGGTATCTTGAATTTTACTTGCATGATGTGGCCACTAGATGGTGCCAGGTGACCTGTAATTTCTTTGAGTGATTCAGTTCACTTGTGTTTTACAGCATGATCCCTTTTAATATCGAGCAAAATCTGGAAAATCAAAGTCATTCTGCTGCTGAAGTAACATGAAAACTGAATCAGTTTGTAAAAAAGCACAAGCTGGAACTTTAACATGTTTAGGTAGAAAGAAAGAAACTACACGTCTGACAACAACAGAGTTTTTTATATTTAACTTCCTTTTTTATGTGCTCAGTATGTGGAGCCTGCTGAAGTGTGAAACTGCCGTTGACCTTTGACTTTAAGTGTCTCCCAGCCATACTATCCTGCTACCAACACATGGAGTTTGGAGTTCATGTGTATACTTGTCTATAACTCGATTAGCCGGGGAACACAGTGTTCTCCATAGGCTGATATTTGCTTGTGATGTTCAGTGGTGCGTGGCTGATGTGGAAGCACAGACAATTAGAGCAAAGACCCTCAGTAGCTCCCTGGTGCTGGGCTGCAGCAATGCTTTTTAAACTGAGTTCTAATTATTATAACCTGGGTCAGAGTCACCCACATACAGCCACATGTAGGAATAGGAATGTTGAAGACACATTTGGTCTGACGTATACGAAGATGACCAAGATACATTTTAAACCCATAATTGAACGAGGCCATGGAACAGAAATATAACTGACACTTTAAGGGATTATTTACCTGTATTTAACCCTTTTTTTTTTAGATATTAAATCTTATTCATTTAGATTTTATTCATGTAATCCTCATAAATGGTTGGTCAGTGGTTACTTTGCAAATATTCTATTAAAGCGTTTACCCACACTGCCTGTTCTTGCATTGACCAGAAGAGACCAATAGATGGCGCCAGCAGTCCTTTGCGTCACCGGTGTTGGCGTCACGCAGCTCAGACATGAGACTATTTATGTTTAGTAACCAAAAGTTTGATGATTCTCGGATGTCTTAGGCGTCGTTTTATTATCCAAATTAATACAAATCTAACTTTTCCCCTGCATGTCCAAATCTCTTTATATACAGTCTATGTTCCAAATAAAAAATTATAAATGACTGAATGAAAATGACAACAATAACATGTTAAAACTTTAGTGTTGAAGATGGAAAAACAAAGGTCGTAACCAAAAACAGGTTTTATAATGTGTTTTTTTTTAAGAAAATGTTATGCCAAAATAAAATTCCGAGGTTAATGAGATCAGTTTTTTCTTTTTACATCAAAAGTCAGAGTGATTAAATCGGCATTGATAGACATCCCTGTCATAGCAAAACATTCAGTTATTTTCAATCTTTAATTATAAATACTGAAGAGTTCCTCCAGAGTTGAAAGATGCATCCTCCATTGTGGTGAAGTACACGTATGATTTGCATACATTTTTAATTAGCTGTCATATTCATATATAGGATCATGATGATCTTTAGATACTTGACTCTAAGATTTATATACCTGAGACAAAACACCCCCGATAATGCTGCAAAACCTACGTTAATTTGTGCATTGAGTTAATTTAATGGATCTCCGTTCTAAGAATTGTTTTGCTAACGTGACTGATGGAAACAGAGCAGGCACAGAGAAAGTTATACAGCTGGAGTTGTTTATTTTGTCCTTTTTAATTCAACCTCACCTTGCTTTCGCTCCTTTATTCTCTCGCTCTGGTCGTGACAGAGGCTGCAGGGTCCGCGGGATAATGATGCGGCGAAGAAGTGGAAGTCCTCTAGAGCATGAGGAGCTTGTGTGGCCATGTGGGTGCAGAGGAGAACGTGTCAGGAGGGTAACTACAGCTAAGACCAGAACCATCATTTGTCCACGGTTTAACTAATGGAATGGAATAATGGAATAATGGAATAATTAGCATTTTCTTTTTTATCCAAGCAAAAAAAGTAGAAGAAATACGTCCTGGAGCATATTTATCTTAAGTTATCATCAACTTGTATAAGTTTAATATTTAGTATGCAACATAAAATATACAGTATCACAGTAAAAGTGTTTTCTTCCCTCTCTGATTGTCGCTCATTTAATCTCTTGTAATAACTAGAAAAAGCGTCTGTGGACTTTCTTTTCCTTCTGCTCATGGATTTTCTCAAGCAGTGTTCAGGAATTTCAGTTTCCCCCTGTGCACTTTCAGACACACACACACACACACACACACACAAACAGTGTAATTTGCTGATACAATCACTACAAGGTTAATACAAGGATCAAAAGTCCTCCGAATCGTTTTCTCCAAAACTGAGAAATTCTTCAATATTTTCAACTTAATAACTCTGAAGTGTTGAACTCCAACATCTCATGTCAGTGCAGGTTAACACTTATCACTTTCTATTCTCTTGTAAAACCTTCAAACTGTGTTCTTGGAGCTACTTTATTATCCTCTGCCTTGAAACCGGAGCTGCTGCACCGCTTCTTCCCGATCACACAGCCTCCCGCTGTCTTCCTGCTCCTGTGACGGAGAGCTCTCGTAGATTCCTGCAGCTCCTCCGTCTTCGACCGCTCTCCAATCAATCTGGGATTAGGCTTGATTACACGGACACCCCTCTGGGACGCTTTATTTCAATGAACTAGTCGAGTGAACGTACAGAACTGCAACAGAACGGTATTTTGTACCAGCCACATAAATTATGCATAGTCTGTGGATATCAACCAGCCTTGATCATCTTTTTTATGGTTTGAATTCAGAGTGAGAGAGATTGCTAATTGCCAGCCTTGTCACATATAATCTGGGCTCTGTTTGATGTACAATAGGGATACAGTCTATATGTTGGTTATTTATTTATGTGGCAATGGAGATTCTGTGTGTGATGAAGCGGAGACCTAGATAAAATGTTTGTGCGGTGTTTTATGTTTTCTACTATATGGTTATTGCTAAAAACACGGGGAACAAATATGAAACCGGGGCCTGGTGGGACTGAGCATTCCATCTGGTATTAATAATAATGTCTGTGCAGCATATATATACATATCCTATTTATGTATTAATCTGTTTTTATTGTCTTTTCTCTGCCACATCACGCTCACAGCTCAGGTGATAATTCAGCGCGGTGGTGTTGGATTACGAGATAATTGTGCAGCAGAACAGAAAAACTGCACCATAAAACAAATCTCAAACACTTTCCGTTGGATCGGAGGCGCCTCATAATGAGTCATAAGCAGAAAGCTGACAACGGCACGGAAGCAGTTATACAAACACAGTGGAAATCATTTTAAATCAGGGCATTAAATAATTTGTATCCCTGAGTTAATGTTAAAAGCCCACAAACATTCAAATATGATTGACAGAGGTGCGTAAATCTGTGATCAGTCTGTATGTGCCCAGAGAGGGACCCAGGGAATCCCAGTGCCGGAAATATTTAAAAATGCTAATTGCATGCAACAATTAGCATATGGCAGTATTTAAAAACCAGTGTCCTTGCCTAAAGAAGGATTTGCCGTAGACAAAGAGAGGGATTATGGGCAGACACCCACCCATGTTTTGATCGCAGCATCATTGGTCAAGTCAGATCTCTGTAAACAATGGGCTACTCAAGAGGCTGGATGGTGTGTTTAGTCAAACACGTACAGTGCCTTGAAGTGCTGTGACGAAATGTAAATTATCATCTGGTTTAGAGGCTCGTGCAATCATCGGATCCCGATCTTCTTTGCCCTTGAGATGAGAAAAATCCAGGATATGAGGGTCGTGCATTGTGTGAGATGCTTAAGAAAATAAAAATTGGATACGGACTGTTTTTGGACGGACAGATAGATGGATAGATTTTAAGGATCCGTGGTCAAAGTGGCGTGCTAAACCTCCACTGGTTACTGTGACCAATCGATTAGCATGAAATGCTCAGCCATGTCCTACAGCGAGGGGCCACAATGTTAGATTAAATGCCGACTAGATCCTCATCAGGAAAGGGGGAAAAAAAAAAAAAATCAATGGTTGTTGTTATGGGGCGAATCGTGTCCGAGGGGGTGGTGGGAGATGGAGGATTGTAGAGTCACTTTACATGGTGTGTCCCGGGCTGTTTGCTCGGTGGCGCCTGCTTGTATTGACCTGGACAGGAAGAGGAGGAGGAGAAGGAGGAGGGAGAGAGAGAGAGGATTTGTCACCACAGCTGCTCTCCTCTGCCCGTTCAAGTCCCTGTGCACTCGTACTGACTGTGGCTTTTCTAATCATAATGATAATACGACTGTGAAGTGGTCGTACAAATATACACACGTTGCATCTTTAATATTTAAAACTGTACTGTGTGAATACTGAAATGTAGGGATTGAAGTTTTCTGCACACTTTTACAAATCATCAAAACCTGGATTTTAGGAACAAAAATAAAATAGAATTTAGTTTCTTCAACAAGCAAATACCAATTTATTAGTATTTGTATTATTTGTTTGACCACATTTATATTGTAAACTTATTGTATAATGTTTTTCACTTTACTGATATTCATTAAAAGACTGAGTACAATCACTTTTAGAGACCAAATGGTGAACAGTGACCATGTGCAGTATTATTAATTTGGACTGAATGATGCGTTTCAATTCCTACAATTTGTGAATAACTTAAAATAAAAATCCATGTTTTATTGGCTGAGATGCTTTTTATCACCTTTTTAAATAGAGTAAAGCTGCCGTTTGTTTCCCAGTATAACAACCTGCACTGAAACTCAAGAGCAGCCAGCGAGTGATGTTTCTCCTCTCGTCAGGTTCAGTAGGGGTTCATGTTGCTGTGTCACTGCAAAGGGCCGTGTTTAAGTTTCACTCCGTTAGAAGATGATCCAATCTCCTGCGAAATCCTTTTGGCTCCCACTTCGGATGCAAGGAAAAGCCTGTTGAGTCTCCCCAGACCGCAGTCAGCAGCAGCGTTGCCAGGTCTGTGGTTTTCCTGTGGAACTGGGCCACGTTTGAAGTGTTACAGACTGTTGAAAGTTTTGCCCACAGGTTTATTCTGCATTCAGATTACCTGAATACGTGCACACAACATGCTGTAATGCTCCCTGCCTCCCATCGCCCACATCCCAGTCCCAACTCGACACTGGTTTTGGTTACACAGACCTGGCAACCCTTATCAGCAGAGTGACATCTACGGTCTGTGAAGTATAGTCTCCCACAGTTACAGTGCTTGAACACATGTCTTAATATTGAGTCATTTCAAGAAGTAGACACAAGCTAGGGTTGTGTAATGGTCATATATAAAACTAACTGCATAGACTGTTTTTTTCACACAGGAAACAGGAATCAGAGCTCTCCTGTGTGAAGGTGTTTGTATGTTACCTTAGCCTCTCCTTCTCGACTATTTTGCTTTGCCTGAGCCGTTTTTCAGGAATGACCTTTGGGTTAAATCCGGAGAATTGGCTACCGAGTTGCAGTGTTTGCCTTTCACACATGCACAACACAGTGGGAGGTTGTCTGCACATACGCGTTCACAACAGCATCAAAAAGGTGAGAGGTGGAGCAGCTGGGAATTGTGGAGTCCAGTGAGTGTCTGAAAGCAGCTTTAGTCACCTGACTCCCTCCTTTGCTCCCGTCATAATTACTACAGCCTCTACAAATCGCCTATCAACCAAACATAACTGTGGCTCGTGCGAACCTGTTGGACGAATGAATGTTGTAAAAGGTAAAGGAGACATTGGAATTCCCTCAGTTGTCCAAAAACTACTGTGATCCATGTGGGATAAACTGTGTTTAGGTTTTAATTAAAGATTCATGCCAAATGATAAATCTGTTTATTTTTTAATGTTTCAATTAAGCTGCTTTAAAAAAATAGATATATTCTCGCTTAAAATGCTTTATACCTTTTTATCAGTGTTTTGGTATTAAATGTTTTTATCTACATTATATATTAAAATGGGCCATAAATTAGTCTTGGGCTCTTTCTAAACGCTCACATACTGATATGACAGTAAATTAGCAGGTCGAAATGTGCACAATCCCTCTTAATAAACCCTTGAGTCATTGTAATCTTGAAACAATATTTCACACGACTTAAACCTTCAGCTATACTATAAAATAATCAATTTGAATACGTAGCAGCAGCCACAAAGGCAAAAGACGAACAATGCTCTCATCCTCTCTCACACTGTACTTCCCTCTCGCCCCTGCTCCGCACACCTCACACCCCCTCGACTCTCAGCGACTCAAGGACAAAGAGCGAATGACTTCACTGCTTTGCTGTTGTGTGTCTTGTGTTTCTGGGGCAACCGGGAGATTATTACTGCAGCGAGAGCCCTAGGTGCTGCTGCTGATGCCAGATAATTACACATAAACAAACGAACCTCCAGAAAAAGGTGCGCTGCCAAGGCTCTCAGGCCAAATCAAATGGCAGGAAAATGAACCAATAAGAATACAAAATGCACTTATGCATAATTACAGTTTTGGATTAGTGGTCAAATATTCGCAACTAAATTATTCCAGGGCACATTTTTCTTATTTTGTTCTTTTCATAATGAGGATCTGGTTCAAGATGATCAAAGAAATCCGCCCCGTTCTCCTCTTCTTACAATAAGGCTTCATCTTAATTCACGGAAATGTAATATCACACACAGAGCTGTAATCTCCTTTAAAGATAAACAAAAATATTACATATTAAACATTATTGCAGTCATGTTTTATTTCCAAGAAAACAGGCTTTCCTTAATGTGTCATTCGGGGGAAAAGCTCATAATTTATTCAGGTATCCTATATGACCCGTTAACAAATGAAGAAATAATACCATGTAATATTGTTTGTATATTTATAAGATGTACAGTTAATGAGCTCCTTGTGGTTGGCATGTTTCAGCCATCAAGCAAACTCTTGATTTATTAGATTTTTAAAATGATTTGCTTGATTTTATGCAACCTTATGCAGAAAGAAATCTGCCATTTGGCTTTTTCATGATTTTTACTAAGCAATTAAAGGGCTCACAGTGTGCATGAGCGTTTCAACCTGATGGAGCTGCTGTGAGGGGCTTGTTAACCAGTGATTTATGACTCTGGCTTATTAATGTGAGATTTCATTGATTTGTGGAAATTGCCCACCCCCGGTTATTGTGTACTTTTCACAGCAGAAGTCGAGAGGTTGGTCAAAACTGATTTGCTTAATGTTTAATGAGTTTTGTTATAAATCTTGCCGTCACAGACACGTAGCGGCGCTGTGGGGGGAGGGGGGGGGTGATGATGGAGTAACGTCTCCGCACCAACAGTCAGAGGAGAGGTTTGAGGCGGCGGGAGGACAAACCCTCAAAATCATCTTCCTTTTCCCATTCTGTACCCTCCAATTTTCCCTCTCCGACTTCATGCTTTCTTTGTCCTGGAAAAAGTCTTCCTCTTCATCCTAGCGTTGGGTGGGGGGGGGGGTGTCCAGATAAACCAGCGGTAGGTGGAGAGGGACCCGCTGGGGTGTGGGATTGCTTGTAGAGAAGCGCCCGAGCGCTCGTCTGCAGGATTTGTTTGACTCGGGTAATTGAAAGTGTTTTAAACTATTATAGCAACTGGAGGGCTTGTTTAACTGTCGAGCTGCCAGTCAAGCGGGGGGGCCGAAAGCCCGAGCCCGTCAAGGCCTGTCAGTCAATGGAAACGAGAAGTGTCGGCTTAATGGATTTCTCTGCATCGCTCCGTCTACGCACCCAGCAGAGCCCGGAGAGAGAGGGAGGGAGAGAAAAATAAAAAATCAATACATTGTCATGTGTGAGTGTGTGAGCCATCAAAAGACCAGGTGGATTGGAACTGTATTTGCTTGTGTTGATGTGGAGATGCAATACTGTCTGTGTGTGTTTGTGTGTGTGTGTGTGTGTTCCAGAGGAGCAGGCTCTCTGAGATAGACAGACGTTCTCTGTCTCAGTCTCCAGGGGCTTTTGTTGTGATTCGAGGTGTAAGAGGGGTCACGTCACCCCCCGCGTGAGGTTTTCTTCTCCTCGTCTCCCCACAGGTGAAAAACTGCCTTTTGTATGCACGTTAGTTTTGTGGGTTTCCCCGGTTCTAACACTCATCAGCACAGAGAGAGAGACGCTGTTTGCTTTTACTCGCTCAGTGAGCCAGACTCAAAGGGAGAATCTCTCTTAGACCTAAAACAATTGTAATAAAGTTGATTGGCAAGTTTTCTGATAATTGATTTATCAGTCATCTTCTCAAATGTGAGGATTTGCTGATTTTTGTTGTTTTTTGAGAAACAAATCTGAATATGTGACTTTTGCACTGATGGAGACACAAAACCAGACATTATAAGGTGTGTGTGTGTGTGTGCGTGTGCGTGTGCGTGTGCGTGTGCGTGTGCGTGTGCGTGTGTGTGTGTGTGTGTGTGTGTGTGTGTGTGTGTGTGTGTGTGTGTGTGTCAAATACAAACTATAAAACTACATACATTCAGTGGTGGCAAATCTAGTGACAACTGTGAAGGAATCTGTATGTAAAATGTTCCTGTAAGGAAAGAAAGAATAATAATACTAGAAAATAGCTCTGTATATATTCTAGGACTGTGTGTATTGACTATTCGTATTAGTCAACTGTTACATGTGTTAATACAAAAATATATATATGAAAAAATTGAGTAGCACCCTCTCACAGCTTCTCAGAGGCCAAGATAAACGTCTGTTAATAATTTGTTTTGTCAAAACCAGAATCCAGAGCCCACAGATATTTAGATTGTGTTGTCGGGAACAGAAAACCAGCAGATTCTCAAAAGGTTGAAACTGCAACTTTTGGGTATTTCTGCATAATGAAGACCTCAAAGTATAAGTAACTTTAAAAAATAAAAAAAGCCGGCAGTTGCTGATCGCTTTAGTTCAGTGCGAGGAACTTCACTTTCTCCTGATCACAAGCGACCACACAGACGACAGCCTTCGGAAGGAGAAGCTGCGTATGAGGTAATGTTCGATGTCAGAATGTGGCCGAACGCTCCTGCTTTAAAGACGGTGTTAATAGAGGCCGTTTCTGCCCGACACGGTTCTGAATGATTGCTCTCATTAGCAGCAGCGATATGTGTTATTAACCACAGAAATGTGAAGTGGAAGCTGCGGGGGAAAAAACGGGACGAAAACATCTCACTTTTAACCGCTTGGATTTAACCGTGTCACTTCCCAAAAGTTGCCGCCTAATCTCAACCGGTGTTGAGGAGAGCGGCCGGCTGATGGATGTATTTCCAGTTGTTTTCACAAAGACGCATCACAACCAACAACACATTCGCACGCAGACACCTTCGCACACTACGCCCCAACCTCGCGGAGGCGCCTCGGAGATCTATTTATTTTATCCCTCCTGGTCTCGCTGGCGGGCGGGAAGGCTGTCGTGGCACGTACCTTCGCTTCATCTCAATACCACCTCGTGTGATTTATAGCCGGCAGATCCGGCTCCAACGCCATCATTTTTAACCGCCCCGTCTTTTATCTCCACCATATGATCATATTAACCACCGCCAAAGACTAACACAAGGCAGAGGGGGGATGTCTGCTCTGAGCTAAACCAGACTACCCCTCTGAAAGGCATCAAATCATTCCACCATGTTGAGAGCGAAAAGCGGTAATTACTTGTAATTGGGGCTTCAAATTTTTCTCTCACTCGTCCCTCTTTTGCTAAATTGGATGATTTCCTCTTTTTTTCTCTCCTCTTCTTCTCCTTCTTCTTCGTCGTCTTCTCGAGGGACGATAGATACCTCAGACAATTTGAGGGGGGGCCGAAATTGAAAACAGTTTTTGTTCCATTTGAAATGTATTATTGTCGTGGTTCTCCTCTCGCTCACATGCTCTCACACACCCTCTCTCGCTCTTCCTCTAAGAGTTGCTGTTGTGCTGTTAGATTTTTCTGTTATGGACGACTGCTCATTCTGCTTTAGTTGTTGCTTCTTTTCTTGTGTTTGTGTGTTTGAGATTGACACATTTCTCTGTTTGTTTGTGTGTATCCTCCTCTTTAAGGCCAAAGAAACACAAAATAGTCAGTTGTCATCCTCCAGCAGGAGAGTTAAGATCCTTAACATGGCTGAATATGTGCAAGGCCGAAGCTGGGTTCTCTCAGAGTCAGTGTTTTTAATATCTGTGCTTGTGTGACACTGTAAATGAGCTGATCAAGTTGGTGCAAATCCAATATTTATAGTGTTTTCCTCATCTTCCAAAGGCTGCAACAAACTATTTTCATTATCTTTTAATCTATATATACATTTTAGTTGTGTCGCTAAAATGAATTACATAATGAATTTATTATCGACATTTTTTTTTTGCAGTTTAACCAGACTAACTGACAAACTGTTTGAGGTATTGATCGTCCCCTTCTCATGTAATTTCCAACATTTAATTCTCACAGTGAATTCAACTCTAAACTCATCACTGGTTGTAATAATAGAATTCCTTATTAAACGGGACCCAGCAAACATGTTGTATTAGCGGCGACATCTTGTTCCAATAATTCCTGTTCTGTCTGAGCGGAGGCCAACAGAAAATCCTAATTACAGTAAGTCAAACAACTTATTATAAGGCACAAACAGATGCTTTGGAATTTGCAAAGCATGAAATGCACATAAACATTTGCAGTTGCAGCATCCTATGTTTTTAATGCAAGCATAAATAATCAAATGATTTTACCGAATTTTCCGAATGTCTTTTCCAAAAGACCGGGACACAAGTAATTGCTCATGTGAACAAAAGGAAGAGACAAGAAAACGAGTAAAATGGGAGGAAAGGGAACGTGTGGCAAAAAAGGAAGGAAGGAAAAGAGTAAAAATTTGACATAGTGCTGGAGGAGTATTTCTTTCTTGTCTCACTGAATCAAGTAGTGGTGTCTCAGCAATATTTTAATCCTGCTGGAGCATGGGGTTCCTCTTGTTACTACATGTGTGTTCCTCTGTCTCACACACACACACACACACATTAACACGCTCACAGACAGTACTTCTCAACAACTGACCTTGTGTAACGTTTTTTTTTATTTTTTGTAATAGTATAAAACCCAAGCTGAATAGAGGCAGACAGTGTTCTGCGCTGGTGTGAAACTAATAGTAATGAACACAGAGGGTTCTACACTGAGTAATCCAATTTGACCTTGTCTATGAAATGACGGTCCGCTGAATAACGCTCTTCTAAGTGCGGCTCTGGCAGAACATCTCATGACCCACTTTTAGGGTCTGGGCTCACCAGCTGAAAAAACGCCGCTCAGTGACTTTCACGTCGGCTGCGGAGAAGAAGAAGAAGAAGAAGAAAAATCTAACGGTGAAGCAGATTGCATTTATCTCCTAATATCCCCCTCTGGATGATATAAAGTTAAAAGACCTGTTCAGGATGGAGAAGAGAACCTTCAGAGGAACGGCTGTGCATTCATTTTATTTTACTCGCACCGTATGGCTGCGTGGACGCCATCGTCTCTCTCTCTCTCTCTCTTTCTCTCTCTCTCTCGCTCCAGATGCTCACTCTCACTTTTTCCTCACTCTGTGTGAAGCTGAGGGTAAAGAGCCCACTGTGTGCTGCCAGCGGTGGACACATCAAAAGGGGCCATTTGGCAGAAGTTGGGGGCCCGAGCACACAGGACTGCAGCAGGAATAACACAGGGTGAGATGTTATTATTACAGGGCTGATTTAGGACTGTTACCGAGAAGCTCTGTGGGGGGTTTCGGCGTCAACCACCCGGACGCACCAACACGCATAGAACACATCATTTACATATGTACCTCACTGGCACACATTCATCAGCACAACATGGGGAAATTGTTTATGTTGTCGGCTAATACGCCCACTATGGAGGAAATGCATCAACACACACACTTGGAGGGAGATAGATTAGTACACTGGGGAGGGAGGGGTGTGAGGTTGTGTAACGGCAAGTAAATCACATGTGACAGAGCCCGAACTCAGCCGAGGTGTGTCTCCTGACACGGTGTGATGGGGCGCGCCCTAATGCATTACTGTCCACCAGGGCTTTGTGTATATGGACGCCCATATGTGTACGTGTATCCATCGGTGTGTGTGTGTGTGTGTGTGTGTGTGTGTGTGTGTGTGTGTGTGCGTGTGTGTGTGTGTGTGTGTGTGTGTGTGTGTGTGTGTGTGTGTGTGTGTGTGTGTGTGTGTGTGTGTGTGTGTGTGTGTGTGTGTGTGTGTGTGTGTGTGTGTGTGTGTGTGTGTGTGCGTGCGCTAAGCCCTCTTTACTGCGATGTTTTGAGCAGCCAATCATTTCTTCCAGTCTAATTAGCACACATGTAAATTCAGGGTAACCATGGAGCTGATCCAGGGACGACCGACTGCGACATGGCAACTGCTCACCATGAGGGGGGGGGTTGACCGTGAGGGCGTGCGTGTGTGTGTGTGTGTGTGTGTGTTTGGTTCACTGACTTTACACCAGATGATACACACGCGTAACAGGGGTGTCCACCGCCGCTGACCAATGGCGGCGGACAGTCTGCGTGGTGGCAGGCGCTCATGTTGGACACTCGCTGCCAGTTACGGTTTGACCGTCAACCACTGACCCGGTTCAGGGCACCATGATTCCCACCAGCAGCCACCGAGCGTGCTTCACCCTCCACGACGTATGTCAGACACACTCAACACAGACTCGTAGGAAACATGAACTGTTCAATGAGGCTGTTTCACTGCTTCCGAATATGTTGAATTAAACTATTACAACTTCATTATTTCCAGATAAATAAATATATTTGAGTCGTGATCGGGCTACAAACTCAAAAACAGACTTTGTTGCTTCCGTCCTAATGATTAGAACTTGTGTTATGATTGATTACACTAGAATAAATCGCACAATTCTTCTCTGTCAGACAAACACACCCACACACACATACACACACACACGGCTTGGAGTAGGTACACATCACACCTGATGTAACAAGACATTGTTTCCTCGTTGGCACCTGGGGGGGGGGGATGGATCAGAGGGGATAACGACAGAAAGAATAAACACATGAATAAATAACAGCAAAAGGCAAACAGAGCCCGGCCATCAGTCCGATTTGGCCGAGCCTTGTCGCTCGCTTGTTCACTCACAGCTGGGAAATTCATGGTATCTGGGTTTGGTCGAGTAGGGTTGGGGGGGGCGGAGATGTCTCCTCGAAACATCAGGCTCAACCTCAATGTTGGTGGCGGCAAAACGCATGTGGCAGATGTCGACATTAAGACTTTTTTTTTCACTCTCCCTGTGGTGTTGGACTGCGGCAAAGGAAGGAGGTGTGCCGGGCTGTGTCCTCATAAAAGGAACAGTTGAAATAAGGTAAAATAAAGTGAAGTGTTTAACCATAAATGCTGTTGAGGTATCTGAGGAGCTGACGTTTACTAAGCTCAAGTGAAAGTGTGATAGTTTGAGATGAAGTGTTTGTGACAATAACCGATGACAGAAGTCATTGTGAAGACTCAAAGTTAAAGTTTTGCTGATACATAATATCAATAAGCCAGTGTTAACTTCATTTACATTCTTCCTCCATCTAGGCCTGGCCAATTAACCAAAAATGTGTTCATTCATTAATCAAAATCGAGGTAAAAGTTTTAGAGAATCCTGATATTGATTTGAAAACATATCACCCGGCTCTACGTGCATCCATTGGCTTTTGCTTTACAGAGATCGGGTCGCTGAGGTGTTCCCCAGGACAGATGGGATATGTAGTCTGGGTCCACTCCCTTTATTTACAACTAAACTGAAACAACAAATAATTTTTTAAGGAAATGTAATCACCAGCGAGACGATTTTCAGAGGAAACAAATTCTGCAGCAGGCGGTTCAGGTGGATAGTGACACAAGGTGTTCTAGTGTCACAGAGAATCCAGAGAAAAATCTATTATGAAAAATGTTAAAGAAAAAAATTAATTCACACTGGTTTTCTTCTATAGAAATATAACTTCATTACATAATGAATATCTTCTGATTTTTAAACTGACAAAGAAATATATTTTATTTAACATCACCTCGGGAACTCCTTACAGAACATTATAATTAATCATTTGATCAAAAGCATCATTGATGAAGTGTTAACGTTTCACACATGGTCAGCGAAAAAGGCACAAGTGCATGATATGAAGATAAAGACGATAAGTGTCTCTGCAACATTCGCTCCTCCTTCAACGCTTAAGGTTTCCCTTGAAGTATCGAGGAGGAGGAGGAGGAGGAGGAGGAGGAAGGGGCAGTGAAGCAGATTAAGAGAGAGGAAGCAACACATTCAATCCTGTAGACCCTGATTTCCTTATTGCAGAGTGAACAGACATGTGTGTGTGTGTGTGTCTGTGTGTGTGTGTGTGTGTGTGTGTGTGTGTGTGTGTGTGTGTGTGTGTGTGTGTTAATGTTATCAACGTTCGCAGAAATAAAACAAGCTTTCTCCAGGATCCACCTGACAGTTGGAGCTCTTGTATCTAACTCCCAGAGGAGAGGGATCTGTTTCTTTGGGCCTATCTGTGCACACCAACAGTAATAAATACACATCTTATATATGTATGTGTGTGTTCCTGTGTGTGTGTGTGTGTGTGTGTGTCTGCTTGGCTGACTCAAAACCGACCCTTTGAAGTGTAGTAACGATGAGGGGAAGTTAATTACGTCCCATTATGCAGGCTGGGCGCGACCATGCACCAGTTAAGGCCATGTTTTTCCCTTTAATTAACTAGAAAGCCGAGCGCCCGCCTGTCAGCGAGCTGCTAAAAGAGCATTTCAGAGGAAGCAACCCTCGGGGTGCTGATGAGAGGGCGCTAGGACTGGCCACATGTTAATGGCGAGGTGTTAGCATCTTAAACCGCGTTATCACTCGCCGTCCTCAGTAGTCTTGCGGAAATGTGCAAAGGGGAAATCTCGGGGATGGTCTCGAGGGGGAAACAAGCAAAGCTCCTTGACTTTGAGAGTTGACGCCGCAGCACTACAAAGTGAAGAGAACCGGGGGAAGTTGAGGAACTTTTTCAAAAAATAAAAACACCAAAAGTGCCCGAGCGGTAACTTCTTAATTAGAAAGACCCTCGGATGGCTGGTGGATACGAACCCAAACTGGAGAAGTTTTCAAACCTTGATTTTCATCCCCAGCCAGAGTTAAGTTCCTCCAGAGTGACACCCAGGTTATAACCTGCTCCATCAAAGCTGTAGTCAGGAAGTAAACACATTTTTGAAAAGTTTCACTCATCACTTTATTTACTCATGTAAATATGTTATTGAAGAGCTTAATTCAAAGAAGGGAAAACATTTTCAAATACTCTCAACCCGTCACTTAACACTCTGCTGTTTCAGAAGAGCATGCACATCCAGACGTCTTCCTCATGAGCCGAATACATGCAAGTCCACAGCTTGGGATTAATATTACATTTAAAAAGTTCCGATTCAGAGTTTTGTTATAGAAAAACAAATTATAATTGAGAAAAATGTGGCTGAAGGCAGATGCTTTATGAAGATAATGGCATAATACATATCACTGTGCATCAAATCTACATTATTCATATTTCTTTGATAGCACCGTGGTCTAGTGGAGTGTTGTGTTTGTTCTCATCCAGTCTCCCCACAGTTTTGTAATCACACATTCGATAACATTGATTTTTATGTGAGTCACAACAGAACACAGACATTTTTTGTCTTTTCCAACTTCCTGCTGAATGATTCCTTCATCCAAACCCAATAACTTATCAAGAAATCCACATCTTTTGTTTAATGTACTGCCAGAGATATTTCAAAATTTGATTTATTTAGTTGTATGTCTTTTCCTCCTTTTTATATAAATTTACCTGCAGTTTGCTTTGTTTATTTCAGCACATGTTTTTTTATTCCATGGTGTCGTCGAGGACTCGATGGATGATGATAATCCGACGTGGCCGACATTTGAAGTCAGTTGTAAACTTGATTATTGATCATTTTTGTTTATTATATTTCTGATGAGTGAGTGGACGCACTGACTGCATGTGATCATCTCATTTACCTGTCACCGTTTTCAGCTGAGGATGGAAATAAAGCTGCTTTGCAATATAAGAAATCAAACTCCCTTTTCCACTGACACGTCGCAGCAGCAGTAGAAGAAGAGGAGGCGGACGACTGTACTTGCAGATGTACTGACAGCATCTTGTTTTGAGCACTTTGAAGAAACCTCAGTGTTCACCTGATCGCTCCCAGGACTGTAATTGAGGATTGTTTGCCACATACACTCACAGGATATTCACATCCGGGCCCCTAGAATGATGTTTGCGTGAGAAATGACATGATTGCAAAGAATTAACTTGTCAGGTGGTGCAGGTAACTAAAACTAACGCTGCAGTCTGTTTTAATTGGTGTGTGTGTGTGTGTGAGTGTGTGTGTGCATGCTCAGTAGCATAGCGTTGGTTGCAGGGAAGCATGTTTCCATGGTGAGCGATGGGATAGAAAGTGACAGCATGAAATACGATGATTACTGTTAAACAAAAGGCACATTTATGGAATTGAAAAGATAACTGGTATAACAGTTTGTTTTTTTTTCTTCTGCTGTTATTTTGGTCGCCTCACTTTCAGCACTCGGCTAACGCTCTGTGACAATTCTCCGTCTTAGTCGTCTCTTCCATTTGCCTGAAAAATAAGACTTTGCCTGATATCAATCTATGATTTTGGATGGTTCATTACAAGTGTAAAACCTCCTGACGTTGTTCTATAAATACTGTGCATTTACTCGTTCTTATCTTTTGCAGTGTCAATACCTTCAACTTGATATGCAATTAAATATAATACACAATTAAATTGACTGAAGACAATCTTCCATTCCAACTCATCAGTGAGGAATTACTCTTATTTTACTTGCACGCCTACCACAGCGGATCATTGTCTGAACTGAAGCCGTGTTTCCACCAACACTTATGCCCTCCTTAAGAAGAATACATAATTTACACTTTGCCTTCATGCACGGAGGTTAATTAACATGAACCACACATGCAAGTGTTGCCTGTATACAATACTGTGCACTGCCAAAGGGTGGTGCTCACCACAAACTGAATTAATCCTCTATCACACACACTCACACACATTCTGTATATAAACACATACACACACACAAGCATTGAATTCCTTCACATAATATAATTCCATTCACATAATGTATATTTTCACTATAAAATGTATGTATTCAACATTTATACATGTGTTATATATGTGTTGGCTTATATTTTTACATGTGATTTAGCAGCAACACATTTAGCTCACTCCTCAATTCACAAACACACACACACATATATGAGGACACACACATATATGAGGACACACACTCCTTTCCTCCCTCTCTCCACACATATTGACTGGTCTCAGGGTCAATGACTGTGCAGATGACAACTGAGTTGTTATTAATGGCCACCGCGTTCCAATATCTCCGTATCTGTGCTGGGAAAATGGTCTGCAGCCCACACTCCTTCCCCCGCACCGGGCTCCAGCTGTCTGGCTCCACTGTGTAAAAAGATCCAGGCTCGTCTCTCTTTTTTTATCCTCTCATAACCTCTTAAATCCAGGGAGGAGCGGGGGGGAAATCGATGATAGAAAAAAAAAAAAAGCTCCTGGAAGTTTCCAACTAGTTGACAGATGTTGCGGGAAGTCATTTACAATCCAGCACATTTATGGAGTGTTTACAGTTAGCAAAGTGGAATCATACATTCAAGCCGGACGTAGAAACTATGAGTTATTCCCATCCGTCCTTTTGTTCAATTATATTTTTTGCATTAATGTGCATTTAGAGCAGAAACCACAATTAAGTGAATTCAGACATCGGAAGCCGTGGCAGCAGAAATCAGGGCATCATTTGATTGTGTGTCCTGGTTAGAACAAGAAGAAGAGTGTCCGCTTACTGGAGAGCTGTCATCTGTGGCCAAACTCCAGACAGCCATTTTATTCTCCCAGTACTCACAGAATAGCCCTCTCTATTTCCCCCTCTTATATCTCATGCCCCTCTTCATCTGGTCATCTGTAACCATTATGTTGTTTTGTTTTTTGTTTCTTGCACTTCTCCATCCTGGTGACTGCTGGGACGTCCGCGGCCTTGTCGCCTCCCTGACTGCTGATCTCACTCTCAGTAACCTCAGAAATCATGAGGCTACGGATGTGTCCCTCTTTCTTTCAGCTTCTTATTCATATTCTTAATCGTTTTATGTATTTGATTATTTGTATTTCTCTTACAATTACCATACTCTCTTTTCGATTGTGCGATCTTGTTCTGCTCTGGATTAAAACCACATTTTTTACTCTTGTTTCTGTCCGTTAAATTAAATAGATGAGCCACATATGAGACTTAATTAGAACCTTTTCTAATTAACATGTTATGGGTTTGACATCTAAGGTGGTGACATGAAAACAGGTATCAGTCTTTAATTTGTGTATACGAAATTATATGAATTATCTTTATAGAGCTGAAACGACAAGGGGATTAATTGATTAGACAATCGTCAGAAAAATAATCTGCAATCATTTAATAATTAACGCTTTCATTCATTTATTTATTCATGCAAAGGCAACCAGACGTTCTCTTTGCTGCTGTTTCATGGCGTTGTTAATTGAATTTCTCTGGTTTTTGCACTCGGCCACAAAGGAAAATTGACATTTGGAGAGAGTCACCTTTAGCTCTGGACAATTTCACTCTGCTGGTACAATTATTTATTCCAGAACATAATTGGCAGATGAATCAATAATGAAAATAATGATTGGTTGCTCCACCAGCTCCTTATCTTCAATCGCTGGAAGGAGAAGCATAAAGAGATTTCATGACAAAAACTCAGCAGAACTTCATCACACTTGTAATTGTGTTAAAAAGCCATTTAAGGTAGATTTTGCATTTGACCGCCCCCCCTCCCCCCTCACACTCTCTCTCTCTCTTTTCCGCACTAAGACAACAGCATCCATCTCTTTGAAATATTCCAAATTAGTGAGTTGCAGCAGAACTACGGAGCAATCACTTTCATCCTTCTTTGTTATCATTCACTTTTCCTGGGTCCTGCTTTACAAACATCACACCTCCCTTTCCACTGCGTCTCCTTCCTGCGTCTCCTCCTCTCTTTGCATTTCCCCCCCCCTGTCACATCCTCTCTTTCTCCTCTCTCACTCTTCTTCTTTAACCCCTCCACCTCGGTCCATTCTTTCCTGTCCTGTCCTGCTTAAACCCTCTCAAGTCCCTCTCTCCCATCCCCTCCTCTCCTCCTCCTGACTCCTGGTCTCTCCTCGCCCCTCTCTCTCTCTGTGTGCCTCCCTCTCCGGATGGGTTCCGGCTGTTGAGCTGGTGGAGCTGGTGGCCGGTGTGACGGCTTGGCTGTCTGGTGTCGCATGCGATCAGGGCGGATGTCGCGCGGCGAGGCCGATCGGAGCTGAGCGCCTCCGCCTCACCACGGGTCACCTTTCACGGGCAATTAGTGTCGGAGCAGAGGCGCGCTCGCAGCTTGTCGGCCCCGCTTATTGTGAAGATCAACGGCAATCAGTCTCTCCACTCTCAACTCCGCACTCTCTCCCTCGCTCTCCTTTCACTCCTCCGCCGGCCCGACCCTCACTCTGTCTTCCCCAACTTGTCTTTCTTTGTTGCCTCTCTATCTCTTTGAGTTTTCCCCTGATGTGCTTTTTGCAGCTCTTTGGCTAATGGCTGCTGTCTGGCAATATGTTATCCGACCGTTCGGCTCCCTCTTCATTACGCACACTTTGACTTATTCGCCACTTCTGTTGAGCTAAAATCATATAATGTTATGAAGACACTCCACAGCCCAGTGCTTCTCCTCCTCCTCCTCCTCCTCCTCTCAGCACATTATTTAATTTACCTCTTTTCCCCAGCCCTCCGTCGCTGACTTTGCAAGAAGCTTCGTGAAGAATGTTTTTTTTGTCTCTCAAGGACTTTTCTCCAACTTTCCCGCTGATTTACTCTCACGTCATCAATCTGTGGGCATCTCGCAGTCAAAGGTTTCTGTTTCCACCAGGCGAGCCCGTAATAAGGCCACAAACCTCCTCAGACCCCAGCATTTAAAAGTCATTATCTCTGTAGTCGCATCACTTTGAGACAGTAGTTCTCTCCGAGTTTTCACGAGGGCCTGTTTACTGGAGGTCAGTGCCAAGTATAGCTGGGTAATACGGCTGAAATGAATAGCACAAAACAAGAGCTGCGACGTGTTATCAATTTATACCATACTGTGTATTTCAGATAAATAACGAAATGCAGGATATGTTTAACACAATTGCAACAGTAACAGTATAACATAATTTGTACACCTATAGAGCATTAGAGAGTTAAATTTGAAATGTTCTGCTATATATACCTACCTGGTTAACAGTATTTGAATCAATACATTTACATAGTCCTCATTAGAATAAGCTTGATTATGTTATATATATGTTATTATTGTTTGTTAGGCCGGAACTCGAACGTTAAAATTGGAACAGGCCACAAAAATGCAGCGAGACGAAATCTGAATAAGGATGTTTACAAGACATGTGACCAAACCCTTATTTGATCACATTATCACAACACGATGCTGCAATAATATCTAATTATCATCCAGCACTAGTTGCAACTGGAGTAAAGAAAACCGCACGACTTTAACAGTGCATCCCAGAAGCCTGGCCAGGAGGCTTCACAATCCATCACCCACAATATCAGTTACTTTGGTTTTTATTGCGTTTTCCCCTAATGTTGTGACTGGGATTTGTTTGCAAATGGCATTTAAGCTTGTTCCAGTATTTTCCTTGTCTAAATGTAATCCATACCTTAAGGCTACCAGAGTTTGCACTAACTGAAAGCTAAGATGATTGTGAGTCTTTGTGTAACTACATGCTTGCTCTCTGTCTCTGTGTGTGTGTGTGTGTGTGTGTGTGTGTGTGTGTGTGTGTGTGTGTGTGTGTGTGTGTGTGTGTGTGTGTGTGTTTGTGTGTGTCCCTACATCGCCTCCAGTTGCCTTTATGCAAGCAAAGTGGAAATCTTGGATGACACCGTGGTGCTGCTTTGTCAAGGCCGGCAGAGGATCCTGATCTGAGAATGACCTTTTCATCCTCATGTGAGCATATTTGTTTGAGTAATGAGTTTTTTTTTCTTGTGTGCAAAGTGTCACATAAATCTATTTTTAAAAGGCGCCGTTTATAAAGTCTCTCGGAATCAGAGCATCAGATGTAGTTGTACTCTAAAGCTTTTAAGCAGTGCAGATTTGCTTCTGTGTTTCCTTTGATCCGAATGAAATCTAAAATGCTCATATTTCATTGGAATCAGATTTTATTCTGCAAGCAGTGAATTTCATATGAAACGACAATACACATTTTATCCATATAATGTGCAAATAACTCAATGTACCAAGGCCCCTTTTTACTGCTGATGCATTATCTGTCACTCTCTCACAATTTTTACACCATGTAACGTATCATGTCAAAGATATGTGAAAACCACAGTTGGATCATTTTCTTTTCAGATGTAGCAGTGTTTCCTATCTAGTGTGTCTGTGTGTGTGTGTGTGTGTGTGTGTGTGTGTGTGTGTGTGTGTGTGTGTGTCTACTTGTTTTCTCTACCTTTTTCCAATATGAACTCTGAACTCTGACCTTGTCAGGCCCAGTGGGAACTCATGGGGACCAACGTCTGGTCCTAATGAGGCAAATGTCCTTTCTGAAGTCCTGGTTAAGGTTAGTGGTAAGATGTGAGGTGTGTGTAGGTTAAGGTTAGGGTTAGGCATGAATCAGTGGCTACGGTTAAGGGTTAGGGAAAGGGTTGTGGTTTGGCTCTCCACAATGAAGGAAAGTCAATGCAAAGTCCTAATAAGGAAAGCTGCGTAAACCAGTGTGTGTGTGTGCGTGTGTATGTCTGCACCCTGTCTGGAAATGTATTTTCTCAAGCATACACTACAACAATGCTACAGGGACTCTGCGGTGAAAGTATTTGGTGTAGTGTGTATTGATTGACGTGTTTTATCTTACAGAGCTGCACTCGTGTGATGTAAAATGTGTCTAAGAAGCACAGAGAAAGGAGCGTTGAGTGTGAGCTGATGCTTCCCTGTGCTGAGTGCGAGTTGTTGAGAGACAGAACGGTGTGTGAGAACATACAGAATGTGAGTCTTTGGCGCACGTGAGTGTTTTTTTGTGCTGCCGCTTCGTGGCAGAGCGTCTGGATGTTGGTTGTCTGGTTCTGTCTGATGCTGATTGTTACTCGAACTAAAACTCTATTTGATTAGATATCTATATACTTGATCAAATACTTTAACTAAATACTTTAAAGGTCCACTGTCTAAGAGTTAGGTGAATAGGATCCATTGGCAGAATAAATATGAAATAATCCTAGTGATATTTCAACTCGTGTGTTTCATCTTAATTATACAAATTGTTATTTTCTTTACCCTAGAATGGGCCCTTTATATTTACATGCATTATATTTACATGAGCAGCAGTAGGTCCTCTCTACGGAGGCCGCTATGGTTTTTTACAGTAGCCCAAACTGGACAAACTAAACACCTTTTGAGTTTTTATGACAACTGAAAGCTACCACAGGTTCTCTTTCATGTTTGGAAGGAGAGGGTGAGGTGTGTGTTATTCAGCTGCAACATGCAACCTCACCACTAGATGGCACTGAATTCTACACACTGAACCTTTAACATTTATTTGCAAAATATCCATTTGTGTACCACCGCCACATGATTATGATTATTAGAGTATTGCATTTTGCTTCAGGTGACGTAAAAGGCCATTGTTAGAGTGTGGACTTTGCAGAAAGCTCTGTAAAAAAAAAACAATGCTTGCTCCATGTGTGTGTGTGTGTGTGTGTGTTGTGTCCAGATTCATGCAGTTAAATCTGAAAGCAATACTAAGTGTGACTCTTAATATAGATATATATATCGTGTCCTCCATACATACATTATCCTTTGGATCTAGTGTGCCTTTGCTGCAACATTCGTGCTACAGTGCAACGCCCACTTTCCCACATTCAGCTATAAACTTGGAGAAAAAATCAAGGGAAAAGGGCAGGCTCATTTGCATACCGGGGCTTCATTAGATAAAGCTAAGGACAGTGAAGAGTGCATCTCCAGCCACAGTGATGAATAGCTTCTGCATCACAAAGTCGCCTCAAAGTAGTCCTGTCGTAACCCTCATTTGCATCAGTGCTTGTTTTTTTTTTTATATATATTTATTAACTCACTTAATGGCGGACACTTACCGTTATTCCCGTGTCCTCCTGAGAAACCTCTGCTAGTGCTCTGCAATTTAAATGGGCTGCTTTGGATGGTGTTAGAGAGGCTGTGATTTAATAAGAATTAAAAAAAAGGGCAGTCAGTTGTGATGAGAAAGACGATCAGGAAGTTGAATGCGCTGAATAGGTGTTAATTACACAATGTTTTAATGGAGAGCCAGTGGTGCATGAATTTTTAATCTTAGATTTCATCGCGAGACAGATTTACTCTGGAAGCTTCGTGCACACACACACGCGTCTCGAGCAAATAGCAATCTCAAGTTTGCAGAAGAGTACTGTCGGTTAACTTGTACAGAAAGAGTGAGCTGTGTTTGTCATGAATGGTCGGATAACATTCAGTATGAAAACGTGTTAACCACTTTTCATGACAATCCAAACAATAGCTGTTAAATTGTAGATATTTCAGTCAAAACCATTAATCTGATTCTTATTGAGGTGGAAAAGTCACCTCATGAGACTTGGCTATTTTCTAAATGACTATCTGACATTTATTACATAGTGGTAAACTTAAAATTACTATATAAATATATGAAATTCAACCTGGATATTATATCTTATCTTGCCCTTAAATGATTCTCACATAATTTTGACCGTTATTTGTTATTTTTTTCTGATGTGTAAAGACATACAAGACATTTTCATTTTAATCAACTATTCTTTCAGGAAGTTGGATTCAATTCTTTATTTGATATCAAAAAACAAACACACGCAGCTCGTGTTTGATGACAGTGATTGATTAAATCTTAGATGTCAAATTGGTCAAATCATAGCTGTTATTATACTTTTGCAGTCACATTCTGAAGTTTAATTAAATGTGATTGTGTGAAATTCCCCTCATAATAACCCGAGCAAGCTTCAGTTATCACCTTGAAACTCAACCATTAACTCTGACTCTTTGATGGTCGCTGAGGACGGTTTTCTAAATAGAGTAAAACCAGATGAAAAACAACTAGAATTCATCATGAAGGTGAAAGAAGTCCAAGTCTGCCTCTTTAACAGGTGATCAGTGGAGTCAAATTCTGCAGGAATGTGAAGCTCACACGTTAGAGATTTCATATCAATTTTTTGTTTAAAAAATTAATCTGCTCTCCAAGAAAAAGTAAACAAGCTAAATAAATCATATTTTTCTTTTGCCATTCCTCACAGCTCTTTTCTATTTTTTACACCCTCTCTCTTTTTTATTCATTTTTTATTTTTTTATAAATGGACCCATGGGCGGCTGCATCTCCCAGGCCTCATGCCATGCTGTCTTTTGATCGCAAACCTGTGCGGATGGGCCTTGAATGGCTGTTTCATCTAGTCATCGAGGGCCTGACGAGATTTGACTGCTCTGGTCCCAAGTGAGTGCTGCATCTCAGCGGCCAGCCATCACCCTCCATAAACACACTGAGCCCAAACAACGTCAGATGTTGGCTTGCATTTAAAAGATGGCCGCACTGGGAGGCGGGAGGGTACGGAGGGCGAAATAATAAATAAATTAAATGATGGTGAATCAAGTGATCATGAACTGAAACCGAGGAATTCTCCACAGGATTGTTTCTGCCTTTTTGAAACTCTGATGATGGAGTATGAGCGTTTGAGTTAGTGTCAAACCGATGCAGCATCACTCTTCGATCCCTCCCTCTTTATTGGTGCTGATGTTAAAGTGGGGTTTTTTTTGTTGCAGAATTTGTTGACTGGCTTCACACTGGGAAGCTTTTCATAATTTAGAAGTAATGCACATATTTGAGCTCCCGATAAAACAAACAGAACTTTACAAAACCGTGTTGTTGACTTGATCCCACTATGTTGACCACTGCATATCGTAACTTCCACAGTCAGGAGGAGTGCATGAATTCACCTATAGTATCATCAGATTATTGGTGAGTCAACAGATGCAGTGTTTTAAAAGTCTTTTCTAACCTTAACTAAAAAGCTTTGTTGCATAAACCTAACGACAGATGGAAGTTTGCATGTAAACTCCACTGGTGTAACGGTTTGTGTGTCCCCCCCCCATCCTCCCAAACCACTTCCTGGTTGCTCTTGATTAATGTTGCATCATTCATTCCAAATATAATCCAGCCAATGTCTCAAAAATTTATAGGAAAACAAATACAGAATAATAAAAACCTTATTTCTACAAGACGAGGTTAGAATGAAACACCTTGACGGAAGAATGATAATTTACGCTTATTTCCTTCCACTGTTATGCAAGTATTCAGAGTTGATTTATTGAAATTATCATTAGCTGCCACTTTTCCGATGCAGAAGAAGCCGATTACAAGGTGGGGTAATTCATAGAGCGCTAATTAAACCTCATATGGAGGAAAACCATTAATTCTATTGAGATGATTGAAAAGCTGGTTGGTTCATACTTTCCTTATGTTTACATCTGCCGCCATATCCGTATATCCTGGAATGGAAGTGACATCCTAAATCATGTCCCTTATGTGTGTCATTTATTCACTGGATCTATTTTCATAGCTTTTATTCTGAACCACTTCCAAGCGTAAAAAACTCTTTTGCAACCTTTCCACTCAGGTTTTCCCTGCTGGATAGAAACACACCTTCACAGAAGATCAAACAGGGGAAGGATCAGGTTCACGGTCAGCGTGTTAGTCCTTCTATGAACGTGAATCAGGACACGCTGCATATTGCACCCCCCTCCCCTGATAACGCCTTTGTTTCAGTGACTGTACTCAGCTTTAATAGCCGACACCAGACCCACTCATATTGCACCGACTCAGGTTTCACTTCATTGTACCAGAACCCAAGGGTGAAGCTAAGCCAGCCTTCAAGACTGCAGTGCTCTAAATCTTAAGTACTGGTCTTTTTGAAAGGAAGAGCGGAGAAAAAAAATAAAAAATTCTTCCCAAGAGCTTGCAGGCAGGACTTTAATTTCTATTCCCCGGCGCTGATTTATTTGATTTTTGAGGAAGTTTTGCTAAGCGGGCTAATGAGAAGCACGTTGCTGTTGAATGATTTAGTAGCGAGATGGAGCACATACTGAGAGAAAGTCTGAAGACAAATTCTCTTTTTATTCCCTAATTGGTGAGAGGACGAAGGAGGTAGTTTTGCAATAAAAAATGACATTTAAAAGAGGGTTTGCTTACCACTCGGGCTCTATGTTTCACAATTAGACAAAAAAAAGCGCAACAGGGAATCATGTCATGTCTGGAAAAATGGTTTTATGCAATAAATGATTTGTATTTTTTTTTTTTAAAGAAATAAACAAGCCTTTGTGCTCGTACTCTGACAAAGAGTGTTTTCCAACGAATTTTTAAATATGGACTCAAAGCAGAGTACACGACAACGCTGTGTTAAAGCAGGTGATTCATGAAGGCTCAGCGTAATGATGTGAATCTTCAGACACCTCATGAGATGATTTTATTAGGATACAGATGCCTACACTGTAGTTCTAAATTATGGATACATCTTGATCTGTTCTAATTATAAGATTTTAATATTCAGAAGAGGATTAGAATTTGGCCCTGTCCCAATTCCCCTCCCTTGGCCCTACCCCTTGATATGAAGTGCCCTTCCCTGGGAGTGTCCCCCTCCAAACAGAGCCACAAGGGAGAGGGATTGGAAATCTTCCCCAAGGAACTGGGACACGACTCGCTGCATCATCAGCAGCCGAACAACGTTATTACACTGACGAACAACGTCAACTAACAACTGTTATCAACCAACATTATAACAGTGACACGTCTGCCAACTGCAGGACAGACGGGACGGATTGATCAATACACAGTCAGTCAGTATGTTTACATCGGTTCCTTCAATGTAGCGTCCGTCCTGCTCAGCTACTGAATTTAACTTAAATACTACGATGGATTTAAAACATTTTTGCAAGATATTGTACTTCCATTTATAAGCATTTTACCAGCAGAAGTCACCAGTTTGATTGACTTTTCCGTTTGTAAAGAATTCAGGAATTTCCATCTACCCCTTTGTTTCTATGGGGACGTGAATGCACTACAGTTGAAGGGATGGATGGTCACTACCCCTACGTCACATAGAGAAATGGGACGACCCCTTCATGGCCACGAGTAAAACAAAGGGCTAAGGCCAAGTGGGCTATGGGATGAATCGGGACAGGGCATTGGTTTATATTGTAAATATGAGTAAATGTAGTTTCTATACAAACGTTTTGCTCAACAATGATTGTAGATGAACCAGGTGGAAATCTCCCTTTCCTACATTTACCTCTTTTTTACAGAGTTATCGTCAACGCAAGTAAAACATTCCTTCACATGATTCAGTGTCTCAACCTTGTCCTCTCTCCTCTGTGTGTGTAGGAATGTGCTGAGTCTCATACAATAGCTGTTGGAGAAGCTAGTGCAAACATAATCATCAGCATCGTTTTTCCTCTCTTGCTTTCATTTGTGTAAGTTGCTTTGAAAAAAACAGTCATGCACACAAAATTCGGACAATTGACTCTTCTACATGCAGATATGATCTTTCCTGAGCAAATAATCCTGCATCTGAAAACAGACACATCTCCACTGCCTGTTTTTGGGTCAGCGGGAGAAAGAAAATGTGAAAAGTTGAGGCCTATCCCGAACAACACCTGTCTATAGGAAAAGCCTCCTAATGGGCACTCTGGTAAATTAATATTTTAGGTGATGTAAGTGATGGATTTTTATTGTATAGTTTATTCATGGGACCTTTTGCTAAAGGTTAGGAGTCTATTTTCATCTCAGGCATATGAATTGGGACAGGGCCCATTGACCATATCAATATAAGATCATAAACTAAAAACATGTTCTCAAGGAAAAAAGGAGACACACAATTTATTATTCCTATAAAAGTACTACATGAACTGTGAGATGACGATATGATACAGAAAGAGCAGGTGCATTGTGGATATGATGCATTGACCCTTAAAAAACGGTTAAAGGTCCTTACTAATGTTAAATGGACGACCATGAATGAGTTTTAACTTTTCATGTTTCTTATTTAACCCTGAATTCTAACTCAAACAGCGTTTCTCTAAACCCAGCACTCATCAGATTGTGCACTATTCTGTGCAGACGTGAAAAATCTCTCTGTCAGCCCCTCGGGCAAATGAGCAATTCTGTGTCGCATATCTAGATATTCTGATGTAGCTGCTTCCATTTTGTGGTTTTTAGGTCAAATAAATGCTGATTTGAATTTGTTTGGTCTCTTGCCTTACACATTGGTGTTTTAGGATCCACACCTGCCCGGCAGTGATTTGTCAAAGATGACAACGTTTTTGTGCAAGGGAGAAATGGTGTACATCTTTATTTAACGAACCATAACTTACAATAAACACTATTTAAATATCATTACCAACATATCTCTTCTTTCAGCAAATGGTACATTACAGCTCCCTGAATTCTAAAGCACTTCTATAATGACAACAGGAAAAAACATACACCGCAGATCCAGACCAGTTCATTTTATCTTTCAATCTGTGAAGTGATTATATTGACATAATACACAACTGAATGGGTGGAAATCTGAATGATCACTTTGAGCATTTTCCACTGACTTGAAAGTACTTGTGCTCTTGCATAGACCGTTGTCTTTAACAAAGCTCCAAAATCAAAGTCACAGTTCACATCTGTTTCAGAAATCAATGACGCAAACCAACTGAATGTGAAAAGAGAGATGAGCAAACTGACGAGATGTTGGTTCACCACTCGGAGCGGCACTGGGGGGCTACATGTGAAACCTGACAAATCTGAGGCGGCTATTTTCATCACTTCTTGCTCCAACTCTCCCAAAATCCTCCAGGAGAGTGAGAAGTGGCCAGTATTTATTTTTTCCCAATTTTGTTAATTGCACCCAGAAGATGAAAAAAAAAAAATCAGAGGAACAAATGATTATCTAGAGCCCTGAAGGAATATTATCTTTGATAGAAAATGTTTGATATGCATTTTGACAAGAACACTCGAGATTAAAGCAATTATTGGTCCAATTACTCTGTGCTGTGGTTTGAAGTTGCACCATGCTAAATGGAACTGCACATAATATCACTGTTGAAACCAGATTTGGGGTATTTAGGGTTTTTGAACAGATACAAACGTTGCATGCACACGCAGAAGAAATTGAATTGTGTTATTTGTAGTAGGTGGTGTAGGTAGATGGGTTATCCTCAATCCAGGGTTTGATTGTTAGTGGCTTTGCTGTTCTGGTAAATACGACCTCTGACCCCTTACAAGTGTAGTGGAAGGAGGATTAGGCTCATGTTTATTCAGCATGTGTAACGGCCCCTGGGACAAATCACACTCAAGAGTGACTGTCGCCCGTGGAGACTCGCAGAACCACCTTAGGGTGCGGAGCTAAATATGGAAATTGCGAGACATGCTCCAATATGCATATTCACTAATGTGCAGTTCCTCAAAAAATATAAACAGCTCCTTGCCCACTGTGTGCTCGTAGAGTACGTCAGAGATACCTCAACGTAGATATCTAAAGCCTCCATTATCTGAGGCGTGTTCCATTAATGTAATTAACCCGAGCCGCGTCTGCCTTCGATTCTGTCGTTTTTCTGCGTTTGCCAGTTGAGTGACGGAGAGCTGCTGTGCTTTGAGCCTGCCAAGCACAATGCTGTGTTTGCTCAGGTCTGCTTAACTGTAGCTGAAGTTGTCACTGTTAATATGGGCTTGTATTCAATCATCCTGTCGGCTTCTGAGAGGCGCGTGAGTGACAGATTTAAGAGACAGCCGAACTGGGGGCTAAACTCAAGGCGAGCGGTTTCTTTCCTGCGAACGTAAGATCTCAGACAGACGGGTGTTAGCTGCCGAAAGTTAGACAACACCGTCTGGTCCAGTAAACGCATTGACAGTGATCAACAAAGGAGATTTTTTTTTTATAAATTGTCTTCCTTGGGTCTCAAAGATCAACTGCTCACTTCTTTTTTTTTCCCTCACGATTCGTCAAATGTTCACTGTCTTTTATTCTTGTGTAAAGCTGTTGAAGTAAATGAGATTTCCCAAAGAGCTGTGTTCACAGAGAAGCACTCAAAGTGATATTGACATGTTGTCAAGCCGGTGCCTCTCTCTGAGGACGTCTCGGGTTGTTGACAGGCCTGAGCTGCGATCATGATTTTTTCCCCTTCTGCTGTTGAGTAATTTCAGCTTGTCTCCCAGAGATGATTTGTTGCTCCTATTTTTAGTCCCAACTCCAATCTCCCTCAGTCAAGTCAGTCAGAAGTTGTCTAGGAAGCACCTGCTGTGAGGTTCCTGGGAGATCGCCTGTCTGAAATCTGGTCAGTTGAGGTTTTCTAGATTGAGACAAAAGCGATGATCATGATGGGGTATTAAGAGGGAGGCGAGGCAAGGTGAGGCTTGTTATTTGGAGATTTGACTGAAAGATTTACGTGAGAGACGCCTTCCTGCTCAGTGATCTTTGAGCACCACCCTTGTGTTTTTGCTGTCGGTAGATACTGAGGATATCCTCCACGGGCCCGTTGTCGGGGATGAAGGTGCCCAGCAACACTTTGAAACGCTCAGCTCAGAAATTAGGTTATCAGTCAAAGTAGAGGCAGCAGCTCCTTGAGGAGGAGATGCTCAGTCACTCAATTTTACCTGTGTTGTCCCCGGTAAGTCGGTGGTTGGAAACATGTCATAAATACAACACCAGCTAAAAGATGTTGTGTTCAATTTTTAAATTACGCCTCATCCAGTTTTAACAAGGTTTGGTGCACTGTTGCATCCTGGCACAGTAAAATGTGCTATAAACAACATTTTTGAGTATTTCTGAGCTGTTGATATCCTGGGATTTTCAGGCATAATTCTCGAGTTCTTCTTCGAGTTTACTGAGAATTGCGCAAAAACAAGTGAGCGGCCCTCCTGCGAACGGAAAGCTGTGTTGAAGTGAGACGTCAGAGGAGAAGGACTAGATCGCTCCGAGCTGACGGAGAGACGACAGTAAGTCAGATAACCACTCGAGCAGACAAGCATCTCAGAACGCAGGAGACCACGTCAGGTTCCTCTCCTGAAAAGCCAAGAACACCAATCTTACTTCAGTGAACACATCCTCACCAGAACACAGAGAGACGTATCCTAGTCTGATGAATCTGGATCTCTGCTGAGGCTGCAGATTTTGGGATCAAAATGTACTATCAACACCGTGAATCCACGGACCAAACCTGCCTTGTGTCAACAAACCAGGCCGGGGGTGGGGGATGTTGGCCTGCCACACTTTGGGCCTCCTCTTTTCAACCAATCATGGTGTGAATGCCACAGCCATGTCCTGTTGACCACCTCGTAGCTTCTTGTTCTTGTTGTGCGATAACGCATCATGTTAATAAGAAGAACGCCTCAAAATGGTTTTGATGCATTATGTAAAAGGTAGATTATATAAATACGTTGAATCATGTGAAATGTGTCAATGAATTGTGCTGTTTAGGTTCATCTCTAGATTTTGTGGATGAACATGAGACCCAGAACTCAGAACTCAAAAACAGCCGTTTATGATGCCTTTCTCTCTCTCTCTCTATCTCTCTCTCTCTCTCGCTCACTCTCACTCTCTCTCATTGATTGTCTCTTAACTTTTAATTTTGTCCAAAGTTTTTATTTACTCTTAAAAATAAAGATATGTTCCTTTTCAGGTCCATTTTCTGTCTGTGGTGATATTAATAATATGAATGTGATCATGTTTTTATGTGCTCTATTGTCACGTTGCATCCTGCCAATCATCATTTGTCTCCTATTGGCCATTTTGCTTTGCTATCTAAATTAAGTTTATCATAATTTTTTTAAGGACAGGAAGCATTCACACACTGATTTGGATGTTTACATCACCCACATATACAAATTGTACAAAAGAAATTCAAGAATATAATATATCACTGTTGCATGTTTTGACAGGAGACGAGGGCAGAACAGAAAATGGCTAAATTACCCGAGATGCCAGCGGCAGGCGGTATTGTTTGCTAACTGCGTCATTGAGGTATATAGAGGAATCATGCGATAACAAAGTGGGAATATTTCTGTATGAAAGAGATGTATTGCCTTCATGCTGCAGCTCCCCTCAGGATGGAGATGCACAGTCAGAGCACTGCAAGGTTGAATGGTCAAGGTCATCAGGCAGCTGTGTGACATATTGTTCTGGTGTTTGGCTGCACGGGCACCTCGTGGGCCTTCACCCCCACATCTACTCATCCGCTCGGGAAACACATGAGGCCAGACTAGCTCAGATGAGGAGCTCGTGGCTGTTGACCATAAAAAGAACATCAGGGCAATGAGCCACAAAGACAAGAGGGGGAAGTGAAGAAGGGTGTTGAATAGGGAGGTGGATAAAGATGGAAATAAGGAAGGGGAAGGCGCTGGGAACAGGTTGGTGAGCGACTGAGACGAAGGTGTGGACGAAAGATAAGAGCGAACGATGGAAGAAAGAGGACGAGGACAAGGAACGAGGCAAAGAGAGATGGTGAAAGAGAAAAAAAAGAGATTGTGTGCTTTGGGCCAAATGGGAGATGCACCGCTCCAGCTGTGACCATAAAACAGCAGGTGGATGCCATCATTAGGCCTGACAGATAAAGCAGGAATCCCAGAGTCCCAGAGTCTCGATGCATCTCTCCTGGCGCCAGACACTCAACCGCTCGAGGATCCCGCTTCGATGCCATGGCATAAAACATGACTCTGGAAAGATGAGGAAACAGCCATTGAGTTTAAGAATGACTCAGCCTAAATGTATTTAATTTAATGTGACAATGTTAGTCATTTTCTGCATTCGCACAGTTTTCTGGTCGTAGTTTTTGGTAAACAACAGTAATTCATCAGACATGCCGTCATAAGGGGCCACTTGTGACCTCACATTCAAAGACAGTATCGTACATTAGCTGTTTTTTCTTCTTCTCCCAACAAGAATGTGTATTCCTTTTTTTGTCCTTATTTATACATACATTTCCTTTAATACAATAAGTCAAATGTGGATCAACCAGTTTTTTTGCAGTTGGAACTTTCTAAGGATGCGACATGGGCCAAGAAAGAAGCCTTTACATTTTAGGGTGGATCCAGCACTGTTATGTCTTTCTGCAGCGTTTTACAACATTTTCATTGATTAATTCATGAATCTGGATTTTCAATAATGAGGCATGTTTAGGGGCAGTTATGTGCGAGTGTGTGCAACTTGGTGAAAAACTACAAATAACAAATCTGGATCTTTTGAATTTGTAGGTGGTGTCATAAAGGGACTGTTCTCTCCCCTTGTAGTGATTATCAAGGTTTATAGTCACAGGTTTCCACACAATACATCTCTTTTTACACGGTATATGCAATGATACATCAGCTTGTCCCTCATTTATTAAGAACCACCGTGAAGTGTTATGATCTAAAACATTTGTAGGATGCTGCCTCCCTCCCCTTTCCTCCCCTTTTTTTTTTATTTGTTCAGCGTGAGACAGTGTGAGAGTTTGGAATTTAGCTGGGAGTGTACCTAAGAGCTGTCATCTGGGATGATAGTTTGATGGCAGATGAGAGCTGCCATTGCGGCAGCCTCCAGGTGCCCTCGGGGCTAAATGGATGGCTGCAACATGGCACTTTGAGAAGGTGCTTCTTTGCTCTGATTTGTCTTCACTTGCTGTGTTTTTCCTGCCATTAGCAGACATGTCTATTTGAGATGCATCCTTCTTTTTTTATTTTTCAAAGTTTCTCCATCTCAACTTCCCACTGACCTTTCACAGTGAGTTTTTTCCTTAACAGAAAATATAAAAAACAAATTCCATACACTGTTAGTAGATTAAGTTTAGCACTTGAATATGTCTGTTGATGTGATTGTCTCTCTCTCCGTGCTTAATGGGAGATCATTTCCAACACGCACTTCTTTGTTTGCAGTTTGTTTTTCCTCTTGTGTAAATACTATATATTCATCCATGTAACTATCGTAGATGGGGTAGACTCGCTCAATTGAAATACACTCAATCAGCTCTAACAACCACTCACTGGGAATCTCCGTGCTGCAGATGATCTCCCTGATTCTGTTGATTTGGCGTCGGCTGCTCGCGATGCATCTTTTGAGTTTTTGATTGGTCCTTGACTGAAGTTTAGTGTTTTTCCCTCCGCGGCCTCAGCAGGGAGCAAAGTGGTGTGTGGAAGCATGTCATCCCCTGATTTCCTTTTAAAAAGCCGACCCTGATGCTTTTAAATGCATCATCAAGGCAATGGGCTGTCCAAGTCGGTTACAAGTTAACCAAATAAACACTGACAATGAAATTAATAATGCATATTGTTTGCGAATGCCTCAGCTGGATGATTTGACTGATGTATGCAAAGATGGTAATTTATTGAAAGTAAATTCATGTAATTGTGCAGCAGAACTTGATGAAGCAAAAGAAGGTGTCAGCACGGCTTCCATCATCATCAGAAGAAAGAAATCATTAAAGAGCAAAAACAAATCCAACTTCAAAGCACGGTGCAGAACAAACACTTACTTTATGGATGTGTTTCATTTAGACCAAAGTTCAGAACGGCTGTTATGGTAAATATGTCAGATTTGTTGTTGGCTGTTTGCGGATGTGATAGTTTTGGTTTATTTATTTTTCTCGTGGTCTACAGGGATGCAAAGACTCACTCTGTTCGTATCAAAGTAGTCAGTGTAAATTTAATTTGAAGATGAGGAGGAACAAGAGCCAAAATGTACTTGTCATTGTCGAGACACATTTCCACAGTGAGGAGCTCAACTGGCAACACTATCGAAGGGCCCAACTTTTTTTTTAAATAGTTTCCAGCTAAAGTGTCTTTAGAATAACTGGGATGTCAGAGAAGTGACATCACGTGGACTGGCTTCAAGAAGAGGGGACAAACTAACCAGGAAGTGCTGTTATGTTGAAAACATATGAAGCCTGCACGTCAGAAATGTATTCTGATAAGGCATCCTGCTTGGGAAATCATAATTATGTTTTTTTTTTAGCTTCAGTAACATAATTTGAGTGACATTTTCCAGATTTTACCCTAGATCTCATAGGACAGCCTTAAATCCCATGACAGCCTCCTTTTACACTTTGCATGCAGACAAATATTCACGCTCAGGCCTCTGGAAAGTTATTTGCAGTCATTTCCTGTTTTTAAATTATTTTATTTTGACTTGATTGCCAGGATATTCGCTCATTAAAAAGCTCTTTATGTAATATGTGACCTCTAGTGGTAATATAGAAAATTCACTGTGGTACACAGCCAAGCAACCTGGTACCACTCAATTAATGACGATGCAAAGCCAACGCCCATATAGTTGTAATCAATCAATCAAGAACAGCAGAAATCCGTTTTTTTTCTCTTCTTCCTCATAGATTAGTATTTAAATATCGGATGTGCACTGCAAGCAAAACACTCGTCACATCCTTCGTATCTGCTCTCATCTGACCTGCCTATTTCTGAAAGTGGCTCTCAGACAGAAATTGAGGCTGAATATTAATAAAGTGCACCATATGTTTCGGCCAAAATATTATCCATGCATTATTAAATCTGATCCCTTTTGTCAGCCATTAATTAATGCTCGTTAAACCATAATAAAAGAATAGGATGTTGAACACGATGGGGAGAAAAAAAGAAATTTGGTGTAAACACAGAAATCATAAAGTGTAATGAGATAAGAGAGAATACATTATTGTCACCGAGTGTCTGTTTTACAGTCTTTGTGGGCATTGGTATAGAAGCTGCTTCTGATTGATATGAGGTCTTTGTTGTAACTAATTTGAATATTTGAATCGTTTGCATATTAAGCATCGCAGCACTTAAAAAGCCAGTGATGGTGCCGTATGACTGCGTGTCTGTTTATATCCGTGTCGGGTTGTTGAGGGCAGCTCACACATGTGGAGATGTGCTGGACTGTTTCTTTTTTGTCCGCATCATGATCACAAATGACAATCTGTAAAATATGCCAAACCATAAACTATGCTACTCGCACAGCGTTGGATTACATTCAGTGATCTGTTTAGTGTTACTCGCACTGATGCAACTGAGGCCTGTTTCTCTCACGCATGCTAGATTTCCTTGAAACTTGCCTGAGCACAGTCTCCATCCGTCTTTCCAAAAGCTTGGGTGAAAATTAATCCATGTTTCCTTGCTGCACTTAAGTATGAGAAGAGATGCGTCCCTTTCAAAGAATGTAACTGTCACCGCCCACATACTTCCATGAGTCCTTTACGTTGGCGTGGTTGTGAAGCTACACATCCACTAGAGGGCAGTGCAGAGTCCAGAACAACAAACCTAACTACGGTGGAGGAGGTTGTGATAATTTACCTGCGTTGTAAACGGTGGTCGTCCAATTCATCAACTCTCTTCAAAAAGGTTATGCCATCGTTGAAATCTCTTCCCCGTGTCCTATGGTTGTCTCACTTGAACTATTGCTTACACTGCCCCTAATGGTTACCAGTGGTACCTCTACGTTTTATTTGTTTCGTTTGTCTCCGTGAACTTAACAAATTAACATTAAAAATTAACAACAATTGTCGTGCCAGCAACCAAAATCACTGACAACATCTTTCATCTTTTACCTAGTTTGTAGTTTAGCCCAGAGGTAGCCTCTGTGGTCCTGTGGGTCAAATTTAGGTCAAACGGTGTAAAAGACATTAAACCAGGTCAACCTAAATAAATACGTACATACCAGTCATTTTGTCACGAGGTGTCCGAGAGACTGCATCAGATGGTTTAAATTGAACACTGTTGCATCTGTTGGCTTGAGCCATTATCAGATTGATACTTTGTCCGATTATCATCACTCCCACCTGATCAAGCCAAAGATTATAGACGATCACCAAATATACGAAAACAGCAGAGGAATCGAGGGTCAGGCAGCAACATTGCATTTATTGAATTGAGCTGGGCTGTGCTGTCACGTGTCACATGATAGCATGACTCTGTTGACAACATAAGCCAGTTACAAGTTAAGTGATTGGTTTCGGAATCCAATTCCAGATTTACAGATGTTCCTCTGTCAGATGAAGAATTAGACGGGGAAGAGCAAAATCACCCATCAGTTTCTCTTCTCTGTCTTTTGGCGTGTTAATTTGATTTCAAACCGCCAAACATGGTGTCATGGTTTTCTGACAGGGCCTTGGGAGAGAGTTTATCTCATCATTAATTAAGTATCATATTTCCCTACATGCTGCCTGTGCTTAATTAGGAAGAGAGGGTCATTTGGGAGGGCTTATTAACTGGAACAAATTTGTTAAAGGAAGGAGACCGAGACAGATAAAAGAGAGAGGGAACGAGGGGAGAGGAGCGCCTCTGGGTTCAGTCGTCCCTGACAAGGCTTGGCTTTGGTGATTGATAACTGCACCAGTCATGGCTCGAGTCAAACTGGGAGAGATGAAGGAGTAACTGGGGGTAGAGACACAGAGGAAGAGAGGAAATCTGTGAGGAAGGAGAAGGCGATGGGGTGGGGGCTGGGAGGAAATGATTGGAGACATATGCTAGCTCTCAAGCAAGATAGAGTTAGACAGAGAGGAGGGAGATGTAGGACGAAGAGGGTTGGACAGTGAGATATGAAAACAGAGAGAAACAGAGAGGAAGGGATGCAGGGAGATGGTGGAGATGGATTGCAGCTCTGGGCCACGTCACAAAGATTTTATTTATTGTTTCCCAACCTCCCTAACATTCACCTGGTGTTTTTAGAAGAATACGAATTGGAAAAAAATATTAAAGTAGAATATCTCAAGTGCGTGTTAGACAGTTCCATTGTCATAACTTTAGTTTAGAAAATAGTGTGAATGTAAGCTTGCACTCTGTCATCAGATTTGTGCGGAACACCGTTTCCCCATTTCCCTAATTCGTTGCGACAGAATGGGTTTGGCGAGGCCGGTAAAACACCAGATGTTTTGCTCGAATGTGACACCCGGGTTGCCAGAAAGTCCCAGAAGCTGTGCTCGTCTTTGGTGCTGACCTAGCACAGGTTTTGGCAAACTGAGAGCGGCAGGGGGACGATATGACTTTCGGCTACAACGGACCTGTCATAGGAAGTGGTGAGACATCAAAAAATGCTGTACAATCCCAAAATACATGTATAGCTTAATTCTACATCCTGTAGTTTTATAGTCTTAGCACGTGAAAAAACATGTATATAAAATATTTCAGAAGAGAGGTCGCACCCCATCATTTCAAATTTGCTATATTTTTGGAGGAACATCAGCTGGACACTTGGAATACATATATTTGTCAGACTGCCTCTTTATGGCTTAATTATGAACATTTGGTGGGAAGCCTGCCATTTCTGGGGAGGTCCTGTTACGAAAGAAGAATCCACTGATGTGTCCTCAGGATGGAAAATACCACAGAACAAGGAAACTGCTAGAGACTCAAACCCCGACAGAATGATTACTATTTCATTTGTTATTAGTAAATGCTCCTCTGTGTTTGTTTCATTCTGAGACCCTTTAAGACTTAACAGAGCCCATATATAACCTAAGAGGAAAGTTTTTAAATAAGCTTACAGCTCAGCTCCTGCACAGGATTGAGATAAGGTGATTTTGGTGACACAGGAATACGAGGTGAAACCATGTTGGCTAGTTCCCTGTTCCACAGTTTTTGTTTTTAGTATTTATCATGCAATACATTTCATGTTCCCAAAATCAAGGCAGTGACTAGTTATGTTTCATTAAATCACATTTTCCTGGCATTTTAAAAAAACGTCTCCGTTTTTGTCCCCTTTCCGAAAAAACGGATTTGCTGTTAGTTAGCATTTATATAATTTGAGCTGGAGAAAAACAAACTTTATTAAGCTGAGCAACATTATCACTTTGCCGCAGTGAAAACTTCTGAGAGTCATTAAATCTCGAGTGGACCGTCTTTGAAGGCTGGGGCAAATGCTGCTGCATTGATTGACAGGGTTGGCCTTGCCTTAATAGAACATAATTGGGCAATTTTGAAGGGTCTCTGAAAAATGACCAAATAATAACACATGACTTGACTTGAGACTTGTTTTCTCAGATAATTGTGCAAAAAGCATCTGGCACACCATTAGTTCCATTTTCACATTAGAATAATAATCCTTTTGAACTAATAGACTCGCTCAAACGTCTGTGCTTGGGTGGTGGGCGCCATGAGGCGGGCAAATACTGTATGCTCCAACAGGAAAGTGCAGAGAAAAGGTAATTTGGGAACAATAACAAGATGAAGACTTTCCTGAAATTCATCATGTCACATGAAGTGAAGCGGCAGTTTTTCCATCCTTCACATTTCAAGGTGTTTGACATTTTCTGTTGTCAAATGCAAGAATTCATAGTATTTTCCTTTCAATTCCACCATTTTTAACTAAATAGTATGAGAATGTAAAAGGGAATAAATCAAATTACAAATGTGCTGAACAATTAAACTTCAATGTGATTCATTTCCTCCACAGTCCCAGTGTTATGAAAATCAACACTGAGGTTATAATGATATAGAATACAGCATGCAACCTAAAAAAAAAATCATCTGTGTAATGACTAAATCTTTTTTTTAATCAATTACTGATGTTAATAGTGCTACAGACAAATTTCCCTTTGAGTGCAAAAGTATGTTCATAATAAAGGAAGAAAAAAGAAACTGGTCTTGTACTTTGCCCTGCATTCTTACCTTTAATGTGTAAAACAATAACGATCCCCCAGGGGACCGTTATTGTTTTGGTCTTTCTTCAAATGAGAGATCGCACCAATATCGAGACTCAAATTAAAGGATAATTAAAAAATGTTATTTCAAAGTTATTGCCGTCCATAAAACTTTGATTAGGCAAACATTAGCCACATTAGGGCTTAATGGCCATTGCCCCTGTGATTACCGTCAACAATTTTATGTACTGCACAAAGCATATGAAGAAATGAATAATTAAGAATGTATAAAAAAAAAGGAGGTTTTAAAATAGCAATAACATAGCTTTTGTTGGGTTGTTTTTAAAACAGCTTGTGGTGGGTAATATGAGTCTGTGAGATTCAAACAGGCAAAACCATATTTTCAAATCACTGTGTTGCAAAATTACTCGATAGGTCATTTACTGTCAACTTGAACAGTAAAATCTGTACAATAAAATGTATTGTTTGTCAAATGATCCCGTAGAAAACCCAATAAATGCGACTCTTCAGGTGTAACCCTCTGTATTAGCTGCATCTTTACATAAGAGGTATAATTAACGCAACTTCTGTTGAATGAATGATCAATTAATCTCTATTAAGTTGTCGATTATTCTTTTCAGTCACTTGGTTGATGTGTGACAAATAATAGAAATTTGACATCTCAGAGCCCAGATGACGTCTTTGCATGTCAACGGCTTATTGAAATCATTATTTATAACTGCAGCCTTCAGCCCACACATGAGCAAGAATGACCTGTGATGAACAATATGTAAGTGTTCAGTAAAGTTTTTTTAATGTGATGCCGTGAGAAAAATATTGTGTTTGCAGCTCAAACATTGATAACCAAGCTGTGGTTTTGCTCTGAGAGATTTATAAGCCAGCTTTGGCAAAATGAAATGCGTCGTTAGCGCCTTAGGTACTGTTAAATTCAATAAACATTCAAGACATTTTCATAAAACCCCTGTTTATGGCAGTGTGGCACCATATGCTCTCCTCTCCCTCCCTCGGTCTCTGTCAAAGGTTCAGCGTGCAGCAGAGGCTGAGGCTTCAGTCATCCTCCCGCACCGCTGTTTATGTTTCTGATGGTGTTTATGAGCTGTGTCAGAGCGACGTAAAGTTGTGGATTAACATTTATTACTGCGGTGATATTGCCAATCCATCTCTGAGCAAGTCTCCGAACTGAGAATGAATGTTTTTTATTAGATAAGCAGGGATGAGCTCTTTAACAGGCAGGAGGAAATAATTGCAGATTAGTTGGAGTTAGTGTTGATGGCTGAGCAAAGTCTTTCTTATGGAAATTTTGTTGGATGTGGTTTTAACTTTTTTATTAATTTGGGTTTTTGATGTACTGTATTTTTCATTGACTCCTGCGAAAGGAGAAAGTGAAATGGGTCTGAAAGGTCCTGTGAGCTTGTAAATGCAACCTGATGAAAACCAAAAGTGGGATTTGAAATGTCAGAGTAACGTCACCATTGTGTATGGAGGCATTTGCATAAGCATGACACGTCAAAAGCATCACATCATACTAAAAGTGCAAAACATATTTATTATTGATTAATATCTGTCAGCTATTTTCTATTAATCGATTCACCCCTCAGTCTTATGTAGGAAATTAATGGGAAATGTCCATCCCAGTTTCCCAGAGGCCATCTTCACATGTCTGGTGTTATTTGACTAACAGCCCAAAGATATTCAGTCAAAACAGACAAAATGAACAAATTTGGCTGAAACCAGAGAACTTCATTATTTTTTACTTAATTAAATCATTAGAAAGCGGATTAAATTCCAGCTTATACCCCAATAAATCGAGAAATCGACTAATAGTTGAAGTAGAAGATACATTTGAATGGTTGCAGTCATTTGTGTTACTTCCAATTAGTTTTTGTTTGTTTCCATATGCATGACTAGATATGACTTTATTTGTACCACAATGGAGAATTTTGCCATATTGCAGCAGTAGACAAACAAAAGCAGAATTGTTAAAAATAATTAGGAAAGATGCAATTATAAATGAAATAGGGGCAATATAACAAATTTGGTGCAAATTTACAATTGTTACTCAAGTGTAAAGGCCAGTTAGTTGCCAGTGTTCATGCAATATTTGCCATTTTATTGTCATATTAAAAGTGCCATTTTGAAAGTGGCCTTATGGGACAGGGCCTCAACTCACTGGGACGAACGATGGACAAAGGAAAAGCAAAAGGCCAAAACACACCGTTTCCCGCAGAGTTCCCCAGTGGAGGGAAATTATCGTTTCCTTTGTTCCCATCTTGAAATGCATTATTAATTGTGCTTTCACGTTTCTTCATGATGCTAATATAGCAACAGTGCTCTTCCAAATCACCTGAAAAATGAGTCCAAGGACAACGGGCATCGCACGGGAAAGGCGTGGCTGTCCACTTTGAGAAACGATGCGACTCAACAAGCGAGATTAATGGAACTCAGATGGCTTTTAATTAGTGCAGCTGTGCTCATTAATTATCTGCCCACAACACAAATATTTTTATATTTGGGGAAAGTGTTGATTTATTTGATTTAGTTTACCGGTGGATCGAGATGAATGACTCTTCATTTCAAATTTTGCCAGCAGCAAAAAGAAAAGGGAGCGGTGGGGGGGGGGAGAAGTCTTGGAGCAGTTTGCCAGTCTGTTACCGGTGTAATGTTATTGATGACGCTGTGCTATGTGACAGCAAAGAGCTTCAGTCTGGAAAGTTGGGAGGGAATCTTCGACCTGGTCGCACAGTTTTAGTAGCAAACTTGCTTTATGCTCTCTTCTGATTGGGCGTTGAGTATATCTGACCTTGTTTATAATGGTCTGTATGTATATGGCGATTTTCTAGTCTTGATGAGCACTCCAAACGCTTGACAGTAGTTTTAAATTCACCCATTCACACCAAAACATTCATACAGTGCATCTCTGTCTATCTCTATGACAAAGGGAAATTTGGGGTTCAGTATTTTGCCTAAGGACAGCATTTCGTATTGGGAAGACTGGGATCGAACCACCGAGCCACAGCCGAACCCCAGAGCAACTGTAAAGCATTAATACTTGGTTTATTCTTTTTCAAGTGAAGTCTTTACTTTTTTAATTTTCCAAATTTTCCACAGAACTTTTGTTTTTTTCCCTTACTTGAAGATAATAAAAAAACAGTTTCACAATAGTGATGGAGAGATTTTCTTTTGCAGGAAGTCCTGTAAGCTCGTATCTGCAGCTTGGCTGGAACACGACTGTTTTCAGGTGGTGACGGAGACCGAAGCTGCTCTCAGACTCACACTGCAGACTCCAATCCCTCATCTGAATGTTCTCTACGTTTCCCTGCTGTTGTGAATGCGTCTGACCCGGAGAGTCTCTTCATATGAGAGAAGCAAACTCTGTGACTCTGTTTCTGGACATTTTCAGAGTTCATGTCTTCAAACAGTGAGGGAAACACGGGCACTTGGTTATGATTTAACGCCACTGAGGCAAACTCATATCAATTTGTTTTAAAAATGTTTTCAAATGAGTGCGTCCATATAGTTGATTTAGTTTTTCCTTTTTAAACTAAATCAAAACCTCTCAGCCAATTACTTATCATGATGAAGAATAAATGTTCCGTCTCTCCTTGTATTTTCTGTCCTCTCACTCCCCCACTCCCTCCCTCCCTCCCTCCCTCCCTCCCTCACCCTCCAGTTTCCAGCTCCTCCTCATGGCCGCAGTAAATTTCTTTGAAACATTCATCTGAACACGACCGAGGAAAAAAAAACGCAACGGGCGAGAGCAGAAATTAAAATTTCATTATTTACTGCGCTCGAGTTTGGGAACGCAATTAGTATCTGCACTGTGTGGCCCAGGGATATTTACTGCTTTGGCCTCTCCTCTCTTTATTGTGGGGTTTCTTTCATCCCGTCTCGCAGACTGTGCTGCTATCACTTGCTCATTACCTCCAGCAGTCTGAGACTCGGCGCACAATTACACCATTTCAGAGAGTTCAACATGTGAACTTGAGGACGGACACAGAAACGAAGCCCTGGGTAATGATTGCATTGAAAGAAACTGGCAGGAGGAATGCGATCCTTTTTTTCACCCCTAGATAGTCACTAATAAAATAGCTGCAGACTTCATCCAGTGTTTTGGGATGAAAATTTGATTTTCCTGAAAAGTTTCTATGTTTACGAACCTTTGATTTAACAGCAGCGAGTCTGTAGGAAAGATTCAAGTCGAATCTGGTATTTTTAGTTGTCAGAAAGAAACGGTAACGAGGTCTGAGATCAGCGCTTCCCACAGAATTAATTAAATCTATGTCGCAAAGTTCACTCTCACACGGATTCAACAGACTCCAAGTCACAAGTAAGCAGACTTAAGAGTGAATCTAGGAGGTCTGACTGTCTGCGTGGGCGGTAAAAACATTATGGAACATAATAACCAGAAGTGCAACCTGGTGAGCAAGCACCTGGCCAAAAACACACAAGTGTAACATTATTCTGGTTCAGTATAAAACCGTGGCAAGACACATCAGAATATGGCGGGCTGCCACATCCTAGATAATTAATGAGAAACACTGGAACTTCTTGTAACTACTCCAGCCAGTTATTATTAATAGAAATGTGGAAATAGCAATTTTAACAGTCCTGGTTTTGCTGCGTAATAAGTGATGAATTGATAATAAAAATAAGCATATGATGCAGAGGTGTAGCTGGTGACAAGTTCTCTTTTCAGCACAAGTAACTTTCCATCTTTCCAGAGATGATGTAACCTGTCAGAACTTTCCAGAAAAGTGTGTGTAAGTTAACGCTTAGTCATTGATGTTTGATTTCAAAAGTTTCCAATGTAGAGCCTTAATGTTGGTAGGGTTTTACTGCACTATTACACTGCATGTGCCCAGCATTATTCAGTAAGAGAGGAACCGTTTTTTAATGTTGAAACACAAGCCGCAAACAAAACGGAATGAAACCCTATTTACACACAACATTCGCTAAGCCGCCGCTTCTCTCACATGTGCAATTAAGGACAAACCTGCGAGCATTAATTTGCTTGATGTGCACTTCTCAGAGGCGGCGGTGCCAGCTGAAACAAAACAGCAACAACAATAACCGCTGTTTTCATATTAATCCTGGTTTAACAAACACTTCCTCGAACAGGGACACGGTTATTTTGCCTCTCACATATTTTTCTTCTCCATTCTCCGCGTTCCTCGACATAATATGCATATGAACACTGGAGCCTGTCGGATATGGGAGATCAGACGAATCGCGGCGGGGGATCAAAGAGAGAGATCTGATCTCATAAAATCATATTAAAGCCCGTTGCCTCATTCCGAGACGCCGCGTATTGATCACAGAGGAGACAAGTAGGAGTGTTTGCTTCCAAGTAAGAAACCGGGGGCTGACGAGAAGTGAATCAGGGAATCTGTGCCTGCTTGGGGGTCATTAAAATTGCATGGCACTCTATGTATTCCACAAACAATTGGATGGTTAACTCGGGGGCAGAGGGGAGAAAACAAGAGGAGTGTGTCTTCGCAATTGCTTCTTGCACCGCTCCCACCTCCCCAGAACACCCCCATCCTCTCCAACTCCATTCACCCTCCATTGTGTTTCTCTCTGTTTGTTGATGGCGCCATTTTCAATGAGCGCGTAAAGACAATAGGCAGGAACAAGTATCAGTAAAAATAACCCCTCTGTCAAGGTTTCAGGGCAGGCTGCTTCTCAGATGCTGTATTGGAAGCAGGTATATGGAGTGATTTGATTATACCATGCGGGCGGCGCCATTGTTACCCATTTTGACTAATAAGTACTTTTCAAACCTGCCCCACTCCTTCTCATTCAGCGGGAGTGCCTCGGTTTCTCGACGAGTTAACCTTCACACACTATCATTACTGTCACTCTCGGGTGAAACTTCACAGAGCAGCTCACTTTCTGCAGCGTGTCTGCGTGCATGCCTGCACGAGAGTAAAACTCACTGTTTGTCTTTAATTCCTCTCAATTACAGGTTCCCCCCCGATGTTGAAGCTGCCTGGTTCTGAACTGTTTCTAGCAAGTGTCTCATGAAAGTGAAAGCAGCCCTTTTGATTTTCTTCTAGTTTTCACATTTACTCCTTTTATATGTAACCTGTACGTTAAGGATCCATATTTGTTTGAGCATCTTTGCACCTCTGGTCACAATTCCACCACATCTGCATAGAAGTTACATGTTGCTTGTCCACATCTTGTTTCCCATTGTGCTACTGTCTTGTACAGTTTAACTCTATTTGCACAATGTAATTGTTTATTTTGCTTAGCTTATAGTTCTCTACGGAGATCACTTGGAGTGACGTTGGAGCAGCAGTGGAGAGAAGAGAAAGCACTTTATATGAGACTGTCCAACATCAAAACGAAATCAATTGGATGAAAGTGAAAGAAGATTCATGTCAGTTCACTCTTGTCACTACCACAATAACGAGGTCGTAAATCTGTGTGTATTTTCTGTAATGGCTGAGCTACTTCCTGGATCTACAGCAAAGTTTCCTCACTCTTTCTCTACTTCACTTCCAGAACTGCCAGATGCACAGGAGTACTTCTTTTATTTCTCTTTTGTTGGTCCCTCAGGCTTCTGCACTCCATGAACAGTTTGCACCATTATTCCCAATGAGCTGTATGTTGTAAAAAGAGTAGTACATATACATTAAATGCAGGTGTCCCAGCTCTTATAACCTGAACTGGAGTGTCTGGAGAAGTCGGTGGAGCATGCGGTTGTTCTTATTGAGCAATTTTCCAAATGAGCCCTCAGGTATATAAAACTATAACTAAAAGTTGTGTTGCCTGCTGGATTACATTGTGAGGAAAAACCTGAAAGAAGAAGATTTGTGGTTTCAATGTTCAAACCAGTGGCTACTTTGGAGAAGGGGTGTAGCTCACGATGCTTGAATTTCACACACGGTGCACTTTTTCCTACATTTGGTCCATTTGAAACGAGACTTGACAAGGCATTGTGAGAGAGTAAACCTGCTGAGATAAACGGTTAAAAATGCAACACTTGCAAGACCATTGTTTTCTTATGGTAAGGCAACTTGTGATTTATTCATGTTCTCTTCTTCTGCTTTGGCCAGAAAGTTGAACCATTTCCTAACTTTTGTTGGCTCGGGGTGTGGAGCTGCAATCCTCATCAATGTCACACAGTTTGAAACAACTCAGGTGTATTTAGCTCTCTGTGTTTTTTTACATTATGATGGGTCTACAGTGGCTTGTCTCTGTCCAATTGTCTTCTCAACACGTTTAATGTTGTAGCTGCCTCGATAACAATGGCTTCAGCTGCACGCAGTGGCAGCCTTTGCAGTGGGAACTTCTCACTTAAACAAGGAGGTAACTACTAAAGAGTGAATCTGTTTTACTCTTTTCTTTTCTCATCAGTCTTTTTACAGCTCTTATGGTGCCGTTTTGTTGCCTGAAACTTTTTAGTGGCTCCAGAGGGAGCTACATGAAGTCAAATTGCCACAACTGATGTCACATGAGTCATTTTGGGAGAATAAAGACAAGTTTGTAAAAAACAAACTACTTCTCCAGGCAAGCTGTGCAGTGATACATATGCTGCTACTTGTATAAAGCATTTGAATCTCACACTGCAGTGCCAGTGGCTGAGTTAAGTTGTGGATCATGTAGGTGCAAGGTTGAAACAAGGAAGAAATGCAGATTTTGGAAGATTTTCTTTGTTCAAATGGATTGTCCAAGCCTACAAGTTGATGTATGTTATCTGGACTATGGAGAAAAGTCATTTGAGACAAAGATATAATATGTAAGGAGACTATAAAAGACTTAACTTGACTGGGAGCTCAGTTAAAAATGATTTGGGTTGTTAGAGGAAATGCCAAAGTGGAACAAAGTCCATCATGGAAAAGGAAGGAGTTCACTTGGCTATTATGGTTTGTGTATATTTGATTATTATATCTTTGTAATTATTATTTTTAAGTTCATCTTAAGAACAAACAGATGTACAGGTTCAAGAACCTATTAATTGCCTTTCTGCTGTGATATAGATTTGAGTGGTCCTGAAATAAAAGTTGTTTTTATGTGGTATTCAATCACTGCTCTCTTCATGCAACATGTAGAATTGGAAAGGGAGGTGTGCACCTGTGAGGTTGGACCACTCACACTATGTGTGGCGCACTTTTCATTTTCTGACTGAATCAACTTTGGGCAAACTGCACATTGCAGGACATTGTTGAATTATAATTGTTTAAAAGCTCTAAAACTTAGTTCTGTAAAAACCTCCTTCCTTCTTCTACTGTATCAATCAATTCTCTCTCTTTCCACCTATTTCTTCTTCCTCCTCGGTCTCTCATTCTCCCTCCCTCTTACCACAGTATGTGTCATTATCCATCCAGTGTGACTTCACCCATTCTGCCCTCTGGTGACACAGCCTGCCCTTGTTAAGTGGCTCCAGTCCCTCTCCTCGTTTACAGGTGAAATCTATTCTCACACACTGGCCTCAAGGGCCCGACTGGACTGTAACAGAATTTCTCCAGCCCCGCTGGGCCCCAACCACAAAGCTGAGAATAAATGGTTGAGGTGCCAGAGCTGGACAGAAAAATCAATGCCTGTTTATACAGACATGACAGTCCCGGCGCCCAAGCAGTTCTGCTGCTCGATCCTCTAGACGTTGTGTTATGCTGTATATATTTTCCCCTCCTCTCTCTCCCGTGTCGTGAGCATAAACTGCGTGCCCTCTCCAGAGGATGGAACAGTAGGTGATGCGCTGTGGCCATTTCATCCTCAATTTGCTCTCACCATATGCTGAAGTATTGCACGGGGGTCAGCGGAACGCTGCCGATAGACCGACTGTCACGCAAACTGTTTGGTCCGTGCTGAGCCGATGAAATGCAGACGTCCAAGGTCATGCGTTGGAGTAGGATGCAGTTTCTCAACTGATGGGTCACAACCTCAAAGTGTTCAGCAGGCATGTGTTGTCAGGGTCGTGCTGTAGACATGTTCCTATTAAAGCTATTCAGTTAATTCTCTCTACAACACGCAGTGAACCAAACTGGTTTAACTGCAGCTATATCGGCCCTAATGACCCCTGGACACTTTGCCCCTCACTCACAAGAGAGTCCAGGTAATGCTAACAAATTTATTTTCCTTACATTCAAAGCAATGTCCGGACTGATAGTGTAGAGACGGACAGGACAGACAGAGATGGGTAGAGTAATGATGCAGACTTTTATGGAATGCCTTCACATGAAAAGTAGGAAATGTTGTGTGGAAGAGCTAAAACGAGTTATGCAAACCCTGCTTATACTCTAGCCTTTGCACACCTGGCCAATCTCAGGTTGATGTGGGTGTAGATGTTGGACCATTGACTGTTCAATGGTCTGATTAGTTGAAGTGTAATGAGATCTTTAACCATCAGGATGATTCTTTTTCTGGTTCATAATGAAGGACAATACTCACTGTTTACACCTGAATTTTATTATGAAGATGGCACTTTTCTTCTTTTTTTTTACAAATCTGAATACAAATGCTTTTGGCAGCTCAGTGATTGAAACAATTGTTACTTGTGGTCCAAATCTGATTTCTGATAACACAACAGATTTCAGAGAAGAATGGTAGAAAAAAGATTCAAGAACCTCTTTCCCGTAATCAGGATCTTTTTCAAAATTCTTTGCTGTACTTAATACACACATCTTTTATTCCTCCTTGTTTTTGTCTCAGTTCATCTGTTCAGTATTCTTTGCCTTATTCTTTCCTCATTGATTTTTTTTTTGCGTGTGGATGTCTCTGATTATATCTCTGCTCTTTCGTTTGTGCGTCTCCATGTGTGAGTTTTGTGTGTGTTGCATGTGCAGGCGATTGTGTGACTCTCAGGGGGAGGTAGCAGCGTACTTGTAACTCATTCTGATTTATGCCTCCTGTCTAAATAAAAACATAAATCACTGCACCTGCCACAGAAGTCACTCTCGCAGTGGTCTGGTTCGTCCGGCTCTGTTCCGGGCTGCACTGTTGCGCCCCGATGACAGAAACACAATTGATTCCCTCATTGCATCAATTTGTCGCCTAATCTGGTGATATGTTGATAAATTTTACTGCTTTGTCAATTAATTTTCCTGAAAAATGGGCCTGGCAGTGGTGGACACATCAATACCGAGTCAGTGGAAATATCGGTGACAAAATTAAGTGATAAAATTAATTGCCCCCTATCCCGTCTTGTGAAAACATAACTAATGAGGGAGGCAATTATAGTTGCATGTGGTCTCCTTTGGGGAAAGATGGAGGGGGTGTTTGAAAAAAGACTTCTATGGTAATTAGACTTGTGGGAGAAGAAGGATCTTGGGAAAATGGTCATCGGGAACAGAGGGTGACTTCAGAAATATAGCACAGTGGATATATGTTTGCTTCAGCTCTCAGTCACGGCGCTAAAGGACAAACAATGTAAGAAACCTTTCCAGGGAGAACATAAGTCAAATCAAATGATAGTAGTAGTTAATTTCTCCTGGACTGTGACAAATGTGTGTGTGGCCTGTCAGCTGCTCGTTGCTCACCACTCACACACACACACACACACACACACACGCTGAAATTCAAATAAATACCATTGTCATTGTTTGCCCACCTAAATATTTCTAGGTTGACATTGATTAGTGTGTTTTTTTGTTAATTCAATCTTGGAGAGTTGTGGTGTGAATGAGGGATGTGATTTTCCAGAGGTGAGAATAAGGGTTTGTCCGCAGGTTAGTACCGTCGGGGCTAGGCAATAAAACAACATCAATAATTATAGCAATATAATTTTGATGAATGGCATCATAGCACTTGTATATATTAATTTAATGCTTATGCATTGTGTAAGCACAGTGATGAGGTATAACAACTGATTGTTTTTGTCATTCTCTGCCCATAAAGAAGGGCTTAAAACTACAACCTTACTGTAGAGCAAAAATCTGTCTTTAAACCCATAATAATAATAGTAATGATTATCAACATTTTTTACCTAGATGTCATTTTTGGCCATATCAGTTATTCCCAGATGCAGATGTATCCAGTGAAAGCTCAGTCATTCATATTGTCCCTTGTTGTTGGGCTTAATTGTATCATCAGTGCTTTTCCTGTTATCAACAGCAGCAGTTGTATATTGTCATGTTTTTGCCCCTGATAATTTGTTAATTTGTGTTTGGTTTTTAGCAAAATTACACTAAAACTACTCAACACGTTCCCACCAAACTTGGGGGAAGGATTGGCCAAGAAATAACCCATTCAATGTATATAAATAATTTAAAAAATAGGCCGAGATAGGTGTTTTTTCACTTTCTTTAATATTGCAATGTATTAATATGATGCCAAGTTAAAATAATATCAACTCTGATATTATATGTTTCCATATATGATAATCTTTCCAGAAAATATGTCAATATAAATGTACAATTTTCACTTTCAAATTAAAGTTTCAGATTTGCACACCGTTTTGTGTAATTCACTGATTAATAGAGAACTTTTCACCTGCCTAGATGATGTGTTTTAGATATCTAACAGAATATTACTGTACACGTGTAAAGCCGGCGGATTATAAAACTCTTTGAAGTCTCCATTAACACTATACATTGTAACCTGAAACACGTCAAATGTCGTAATCTGGGATGAGGTTTTGGTCCATTAGTCGGGGCAAATATGGGCGGTTTTTTGGGAGGTATCACGGTACATGAGGGAAGCATTTATAGAAAGTATGTTAAAAAGGAGAGTTCATTTTAAAAGACTCTTGTGCCCACTAACAACCTGGGAAGCAACTCTCAAGAGCAGAAATATCATTAATGCATTCATTAGAAATAGGTTAAGCTATTGAAGAGGCTTTTTAATGCCCTGGACAGGCAACACGGAATCCGCATTAACATTTTGTAATCACCATTTCTGCACTGCTGTTGTTTGCATCCTTTGTCCGAGGTAATGAGATCCCTCCATCAAACAAATTGTCTGGCGGAAGGCGCCATTTCTCCAAGGTCCTCTCCGGAAGGGTGAGAGGTGCTGGTCTCCTAAACATTTGCACTGGCACTTATACTTATGCATTTACAGTCTGACTTATTAACACAACCAGGAAGCTCGAATTCCACCATTTATTCAGTGTGCACAGAAAGGGAGGCTTTGGTCCTTTGCGTTTACTGTGTGTTGTATTGCATACTGTTATATTAAAGTATATCGTGCATGAAAGGCACAAGATATGAAGAAAAAAGATTCCTCTCTTACTTTATTTCAGAGCCATGTTGGATGAAGACAGTTCTATAAATCGTCATCACTTCTGGTCTCACTAAGCCGGAAATCCTCTCATGGACTTTAGTTTTGAGAAAAGCATTTTGGAAAATTTCCACGGAGACTATTTTTGGTTAATATTGGTTTTAAAGTGAAACCTAGAAACAAAAACAAATCAATTAAAAAAATGATGTATTAGATATTTGATCGAATCTTCACACCAGTCATCAGGTTTACGAAAACTTGAACCAGTCACAGAGATGTGACTATTCACAATTTTTCAATATCCCATGATTCATCGTGCTTCAGGCGGTAAAAACAGAGGCAAAAACACAAGAATAATACATTTATAATCCAAAATACTCACCTAACGGTAAACCTTTATAGAAAATAACATATTCTCAACCGTTTTAATCAACAGATGAACTCTTTCTCTGTTGCTAGACGACAGCCATAAGGGCGGGACAAGCTGGTAATGCAATAAGAAGACCAGAGCGTCTTATTTCGGTTCAGTCGACGCAGCTGACGTCGGCTGCACAGACCGGGTTGTCTGAGTTTCTGAGACTTACAGATTTACATTGACCACCATCATTTTTGCTTTCAGTTTTTGTCGTGATTCTCGTGGTGTCTTAACATTTCAGAGAAACAAACAGCTCTGAGCTGCTCTGTATATAGAGCAGCCTGACAGTTTGTATGCCAGCTAGTATCTGTTTACTTTCTGTTTAGTGCACTCTGCAGCAAAGGGAGAGGGATCTCTTGAAAGGAAAGAGAGAGATGTGCATCTCAAACGAGACAGAATCACGGCAAGTCGGCTCTCCTCCAGGATTAAGCAGAAGCTGCCATTAAGAATAGGTGTCTGTTTTAAATATGAATCATCCCCCCGCTCCAGCTCAAGTTGTTAGCTAAATAATTCAGGAACGGGGATGCATTATCGACTTGATGTAAATGTGATATGAGTGGAAATCAGGATGTGTGACTGAGATGATAATTGATATGATAATGGAGATGGGGAGAGAGGGAACAATAGCAACAAATAATAATGAAAAGCTAAATAAAAGATGGGAGTAAAACTGTTAGTGCAGCCAGCTGACATGATAGAGGAGCTTCACCGAGGCAGCTGTGTGAGGGGGGGGGGGACGACTCGAGATGTGAAACGCAGCAGATACAAGCTGCTTCCTGCCCGAGACGCTCGGAGTCCTCGTGCAGCTCCTCACGAGTCGCACGATGGCGAGCGAACGAGAGAATGTGTTGAAGTCTCCTCCCCCTGTCGAAGGGCACGGCCTCCGGAAGGGGATGAATCGGCTGACCTCTTCACCCCCGGTCTCTTTGAACATCGGCAACTTTTTGATTTGCATGTGATTAGGTTCACAATGGAGGCCAGTATCATTAATGAGATCAAAAAAATAACTTCTGCTATCAGACACAGCTGATGTGGCCCTCAACTCTGCCATAGACATCAGCTCCCTCTTTCAATCGTTTATTTTTTTTTTCTCCCTGCTGCTCGGCACGGCAACAAAAAAAAAGGATGAAAAAGATGAGCGTGTGTGTGTGTAAGTGTGTGTCTTTTTGTGTGTGTGTGTGTGTGTGTCGGGTAGAGGAGGGGGCTGCATAAAAACTGCTCAAGTGCAGAGAGCAGCCCCATCTGGAAGACATCGGACCTAAATGAAGTTGTACAAAACCATTCCATTGATAATAAAGCTAATTTTTATGGCTCTGACAAGTATGTAATTATGTGCAGTGGTGCTTTTCAGATTTTATCACAGTCAATAAACTACCACGCTAATTTCATTCCTGTTTTGACATATTTACATGGAAATATTCGATTTGGGGGGAATTAGAGGCCTTGAAAGCCCCTGATAGATGGCTTTTAATGATCTGTGACCCCCGGCCTGTGGGCTCATCTGTTTGTCGGCCCGTCGATCTCGCGGGAGATGTGCTTGGTGTTCTGATCTCCTCAGACAGAGAGCCATCCAGACAGTGTCGGCCAATAAGCCCCCGAACACTGGCTCCCTTCTCTCGCCGGCTGATTTGTCAAGCCCGCTGATCTGGAAAGATTAAGAGGAAATGGATGTTTAAGTGCTGCTTCTTATCTGTTATTTATACATCACAGATATCATCAACACACATTTTTACTGACCGGCGTGACAGCTTAGGACACTTTGATATTCACAGCGCATGGAAAAACTCCACTGCTGTGTAGTTTCCCACAAACTTATCCCTCACGCCCCAAACACAGACACACACACACACGGACACACACAAACCCCACAAAGAGGTCATGGTCCAGTCGACCCATCTTCAGCCTAGTGGTGCAGATAAAGTACAGCTGGCCTCGCTGGCCGGGACTGTTGAGAGAACGCCACAGGGGTCACCAGTGATGACAAGGTCCACTTATGGGAGGTGGGAATTGGTGTCAAAAGAGTGGAACTGCTGCCTCGTCCTCCTGCAGCTGAGCACGTCCAGCGTCTCGCAGGAGGGGAGCCGGTGTCATAAAAAGTCCATCAAAAGCACCAGTAATTACCCAGGAAATTGACAGTGAAATTGAAAAAGTTTGTGGTCACTAAGATACCCCCCCAGCCGAGAATTCCTGTTGTGTGACAGCAGCACATTCGGTGATGAAAGTGCTGCCCCTGACACTGTTTGCCGTGATAACTTTCATTGTCACACGTTATTCTCTCTGAGTTCATCAGTCAACTCGTTGGAATTGATGTCCTGGTGCGAATCCAGCTGCTGGCGGAGTCCAACTGTGACTCGTTGGATGTTAATTGCCAATTCACACCGGCGACAACACGGCGATCCTTTAACAGTTGTAATTTATTAAAGCTTTTATGCAAAATGGAGAAAAAGAAATCCTTCAGTTTGGAACGGACAATAGATAAGTGAAGTGACAGGAAGTCCCTGGATCTGGAAACGTTTTTCCAACCTGAATCATATTGTCCTCAGTGTAACTCAATATGGAAAAGCAAATGGATAATGTTACAGTCCCGTAGGTTTATGTTATGGCCACATGTTAGTTTCATGTTAGCATTGGAGAAATGTGGTTTCTCTCTAAATTTGGCAGGTCCACTCTAAACACTGCAGTGCCAATGAGCCTCTGCTGTTGTTGCTTTAGAGAAGAAGATGTTCAGAGACACACAAATAAGAGCTGTAGCAAATTAAAAAAGCTGCATTGTAGTAGAGAAAAACACAGAGCCACAGTCGCTAATTTCTTCAAAATTGGGCCGAGGATCAGAAATTTAACACCATTATCAAAAAAAATTTGCAATCTCTTATAAATTTTATATTAGAAATATATATTGTGTATTGTTTAATCATTACAACTACTGTATTCAAACTGTGTGAATGCTATGTCAGTTGTGTAATGTTGTCTATAGATGAAATCCAGTTAACCAACAAGTCTTTGTCATTGCTAACACCTTTAACCTTTTGTGGGTCTAGAATGCTAATACTATGAATAATAGATTCTCTATAGAAGATATGATCGTAGCTTCATGGCCAAGAGAACTGTCACATTCATATGAATTCACTTGTATTAGCCTAAGTGTGTTGTGGCTGATATTTTAATAAAAGATAAAAAAATACAAGTTAAAACTAAAAACTTTTTCTTTCTGTAAAAATTCCTCTATGATGTACTAATAATGAATATAAAGGTTGAACAAAGATGAGCAGATACACCTTTGCTTATTATACCATTGGGTTATTTTTAAATTTGCAAACGCACAAAATATAATAGCAGCTCAGTCAGCAAAGAATACACAGCATTCATAATAGAGTGGGTTTTCTGGAGGACTCACGCTGCCTCGAGCATTTTACTCCAACCCGATAAAGACGAGAAAGACACATAAGTACATTATAATGCAGCTTGTCAATACTAATAAAATTGTGACATGTTCGAGAACAGCCATCCGCGAGGAGGCTGCAGTGTTCTTCTGATTTTAATGCCAATCTCCATAATCAAGATGAAACCACACACTGCCAGAACTGGCACGGTGCAGGCGCTCGCCGATGAGTGATTGATTGAATATGAAATAATGAGGGTTTTCTGTTGCTCTACCGGCCATCTAAAATTCTGAATACAAATCAAATGGAAATTTTATGCAATGAGATGTATTAATGGGATTCTGGCAGCGTTTTAAGGTCTTAATGTACAGCAATAAGCAACATAGGTTGTCTCGGGGAGATGAACAGTTGTTGCTGTTGATAGGCCATTTTAGTGCATTACTGTCAAAATAATGCATGTGCATCTGAATATATTCCAAGACCCTCGCAAGCTTAACTTTGGACAATTACAAGACGGACAATATTTGTCTGCATGAATTTCCCTTTTTAAAAAAAATAAGAAATAATAGTCATTCAGGGTCCCATTAATGCCACGAAAGTTGTCTTATCCCAGTATTGAATTGATCCAGGATTCACTCATTGTCCTCTGCATTTATACGAATAAATGATTTAAATGTACAATACATTATAAGTAATTCCCATTGGGAATTGGTCTTGTTTACAATATGGTTAAAGCTGCCTTGAAAGTTTTCAATCCTCACCGATGCTGCAGAAATCTGCGCCTGTATTGGTTTTATTTGATATCCACAGGGTAAATACGGTTGTTGCTCCGGCAGGTTGTGGACGCTCACTCTCTCACTCGCCTCCGTTCATCCCACTGATGTTAAGTGATATTTACAGGACGTGGCCGGCAAAATTGCATATTAGAAGGCCAATTAACATTTTTGTTGCCCAGGGCATTGTGGGGTAGATCCGGTAGCTGGTGTGTGGGGCTGTACTGTCAGGTTCCCATGTTGGAGTCGTGCACAGTGATTCCCATGCAGCGGAAACAAAATGTAACATGGATGGAAAGGACAGAACCCCTCATCATGTGATTAGCGTCCTAATTAATATGTCTGCATTCATTTAAATCTCATTTAAACGTCCATCCAGGCAATTACATTGATTTAACTGGAATAATATTGTTGTGATATCAAAGTGGAGTGTCATCTGTTAACCAGCCTCTGTCTGTAGGGGTGTGGCCGCTATAGGGTAACTGAGGGGGGATGGAGGTCAAACCTTGTCAAGGAATAAATAATACAATACATTGATGAAGGAGAAATAATTTCATCTTATGGTGTATTTGAATGGATGTGGTGGTTGAATATTATTAAACATTTTGTAAATAGTATAAATTCTCAGTTGTTACTTGTTGCAGAAACTGACAATTAAATTTTTCATAGGCTACCGTACGATATTTAAAAGCCAAAGACGCAATGTCCCATGTTGAATCAGTTCCATTCAGAATGCAGAGAGAGATAAAACAATAGATTATTGTTTCATAAAATCATTTCTGGTCTCTGTTGAATTTTTAAACGCAAACACATAATTATTAATAATGCATGGAAAGGATTGAATGGTGCCTCCTGTGTTATGCCTGTTTGTGCAACACAGATTATGTACAGTAAGAAAAGCTGACCGAATAAACAAGCAGGTACTTTGTACATGTGTGAAGAATATTTTCATATTATTCACTTTCTTTTGTGGGGGCCTTTAAAACTCATAACTTAAAAACCAAGAGGCTATACTGGATTGTGTCGATAATTTTATGTGACATTATAACAATGGTCCAGTGAGTCATTGCTAATATAATATCCTATTTGTACTCTATATAAGGACTTTAGTGACCTTTAAATTTACTTGTTTCATTGGAAATCTCCCGCTGTTTCCACTAGCTTTGGATTTGTTATAATTGTGTAATGTATTTGTTACAAATTGCATTTACATGACAGTAGAGTTGTTAATATTAAATTATCTAAAGGCTCTAATGAATTTCAAACTCTCTCGCACCATTTCCAAAAATATAATGCAAAAAATAGCTAGTTGAAATGACATTGCCCTTTACAGAAGTGTCTCCTATTTCCTACCATTTATCATAATATTTACTACACTTTCATCGAGGTGTATCGTTTTCATGTCATCGTTTTATCCATGAAGAACTCTTTCTCCTCCAATCCTATAGCATTAAAATCTGTGCCATTTTTAGTTTCTACAGATGATCCCTCATCCTCCTCTTGCAGGCTTTGCACTCACTTGACCTACGTGGTATTTCTCAGTGTATCCACTTCTTTATGACACTGACGTAGGCTGACTCTTAAATACTCTTTTAATGCATGTTTTATGAGTACGATTACAGCAATTCCACTTCTGAGGTAGTTGTGTGCCAGTGATCTCAAAGGATGTAGACTCTTCTTAGACTTTACCTCAGCGTGACACTTGTGAAGACTTGAACATTTTAAAAGATTTTACAGAGTTTTCTTACTTTTTATATTTATTTTTACTCTACTCCAATCACATCAACATTTAGCATCAGATCTAGAAGTGATTCACGTTTTAAAGATCATCTTGTTCTTCCTCATCGTAAACTACAATTAATCAAATGTGGCTAGCACGTAGTACGAGGATGGATGATTCAAAATGACTTATTAGTTGTGTTTTGGAGTTGTGTCATGCTAAACGCAAACATTACACTACACTACCACCTTTATCTTAACTTAGCATCTTAAATGTATTTAGAGAAAACGCAGCACTATTACAGTTTTTGTAAACTATATAAACTACCAGACTGTATCTCTCTTTATGTCACATCTTGTTCTTGAGCCGTCCACTTTCTTCCTGAGTGAAAAATGAAAGTTCTTTAACAAGTTTTAGTTGAATAAAATCATCAAATATGAAATCAAAATGAGTTGTAATAGTAAAAAGATTAACAAGATAGATCCGGCATTAACCCAGGTATGAGTGTGTCCTGTCGAGATAGCATTTAAATGTCCTGATGGGAAGCAAATGGTTCCTGACGGCCATCCAGGCTCTTTCTCTTTGAAAAGCCAAGATCAAATAGGCTCACAGTTGTCAGCAGCTAAGCAGGGAAGCTTCCCATACGAACAAACGATTGATTGACAGGAAGACATAGGCTGGCGTTTTTTAATTTCCATGCCTCGCTTCAAATTAAACCTCCACCTGGGATAAAAGCATAGGCTATTCTGCATGGAGAACTCCCAAATGATAGGAAATGGGAAATTTTGATTAGCAAAGCACGAGGGATTTTCACTCTGTTGGATGTCCCAATAGTGCTGATGGTTGACGTTTTCCTTTTTTTTTTAGGAGATAAAATAGTGATGACAATTGTCTTTTTAGGGATTTTGTCAGCATTAGTGGACCTGATAAAATCCGTATGAAGTATGTCATTTACTTTAGCTGTGTTCTTACAAGTATGTATCAAAGTCCATATATCAGAGCTGTGCTAAAAGCCACACATCAGAAAAATAATTAATACAACTATAAAACAGGATTAAGACGAGGCACAACTTTCACTTTCCTGATGGCCAGGAGCCACAGGCCAGCACATTTTATGCAAGGCAAGTTGATCGGCAGACTTTGTTGCCGTCGTAGTTACCGAAAACAATGATTGCAAAAGAAACGTATGATACAGTGAAAAGAAAGGGTGGGGGCTCTCTATGTTTGTGGCAGCTACAATATTCCTTGGTGCAAAACAGCGACTAACCCAGACTGATCGAGAAAAAGGTCCTTGACATACACAACAATAAAATAACCACTTTTGAAAAGACAAGTCTCACAAAAGCAGACAGGAGCTTGGAATTGACGCACCAACAAATAAATATAAATGACACCATCACGGTCCCTGAGATTGTCTCCTGATTGGCTGACTGAGCGATGTACAACCAGGGCAACCAAAGGGAATGAATTTTAGCCGACTACAACAGTAACTTGGTAAAACCCACTGATTTTAGCTAATGGTGAATATTCACCCAGTGCTGAAGGATGGTTTCAGAAAAACAAAACTGTACTCAATTACTATTTCATTGATGGAATGACATCTGTATAGTTTTGACATCACGTGTGCCTTTCACCGTAGATTGAGGCTTTGATACTTCACAGTATTTATATACCAACCAGTCCAGCTCTATAATCAAATAGAAAAGACACAGGGATCTCACTTTCTACAACATGGC